>NC_080386.1:121252620-121531673 GCF_014773155.1 Arachis stenosperma
ATTCCACTTAAGTCCATAATGGACAAAAGGGAAATGATAAAATTGCAAAGAGATAATTTTGTTTATTTATTTATTTATTTATTTTATTTTTTGAAATAACCGAAAAAAAAAATAAAAAAATTTAAATAAAAATTCGAAAATCAAAAGGGAAAATGAGATCAAGCAATTTGAGAACTGAATCAATTAGTAAAAAAAAAAGATTTTGAAAACAGCAATTAAAAGATATGATTGAAAAATTTTTTTATGAAAAAGATTTGATTCTTAAAAAGAGGAAAGAGAAAACACAAAAGACACCAAACTTAAAATTTTAGAAAATCAAACACTAATTTTTTCGAAAATTTTAAAGGAAAACACAAAGAGGACACCAAACTTAGAACTTTTATGAATCAAAACGGGACTAGGGACAAGAAAAATTCGAAAGTTAAAAGAAGAAAAACAAAAAGCATGCAATTGACACCAAACTTAGAATATGAAACTAGACTCAACTAAAAGACTCTAAACCAACAAAATAAAACAGTCCTAATCTAGCAACAAGATAAGCCGTCAGTTGTCCAAACTCGAACAATCCCCGGCAACGGCGCCAAAAACTTGGTGCACGAAATTGCAATCACACTTTTGCAACTCCGCACAACTAACCAGCAAGTGCACTGGTCGTCCAAGTAATACCTTGCGTGAGCAAGGGTCGATCCCACGGAGATTGTCGGCTTGAAGCAAGCTATGGTTATCTTGTAAATCTTAGTCAGGATATCAGAAATTATCAGGATTGATTGTAAAAAGTAAAAGAACATGAAATGGTTACTTGTATTGCAGTAATGGAGAATAGGTTGAGGTTTGGAGATGCTCCATCTTCTGAATCTCTGCTTTCCTACTGTCTTCTTCATCAAACACGCAAGCCTCCTTCCATGGCAAGCTCATGTAGGGTTTCACCGTTGTCAATGGCTACCTCCCATCCTCGCAGTGAAAGCTAATGCACGCACTCTGTCACAGTACTGCCAATCACCGGTTTGGTTCCCTCCCCTACCGGAATAGAATCCCTCTTTTGCGTCTGTCACTAACGCCCAGTAGGTTACAGGTTTGAAGCACGTCACAGTCATTCAATCATTGAATCCTACTCAGAATACCACAGACAAGGTTTAGACCTTCCGGGTTCTCTTGAATGCTGCTATCAGGTCCTGCCTATACCACGAAGATTCCAATTAAAGAACCCAAGAGATAACTACTCAATCTAAGATAGAACAGAGGTGGTTGTCAGGCACATATTCATGGTTGAGAATGATGATGATTGTCACGGATCATCACATTCATCCGGATTAAGAACAAGTGTTATCTTAGAATCGAAGCAAGCATGATTGAATAAGAAACAGTAGTAATTGCATTAATCCATCAAGACACAGCAGAGCTCCTCACCCCCAACCATGGGGTTTAGAGGCTCATACTGTGGAGAGAAACGTGTACAAAATGTTATGGGGTCATAAGGTACGGATACAATGTCAAAAGATCCTATAAGTAGTAACTAGTGTCCTAAGGTTTACAGAATTGAGTAAATGACAGAAAATCCACTTCCGGCCCACTTGGTGTGTGCTTGGGCTGAGCAATGAAGGAATTTCGTGTAGAGACCTTTTCTGGAGTTAAACGCCAGCTTTCATGCCAGTTTGGGCGTTTAATTCCAAATTTTATGCCAGTTCCGGCGTTTAACGCTGGAATTCTGTAGGTGACTTTGAGCGCCGGTTTGGGCCATCAAATCTTGGGCAAAGTATAGACTATTATATATTGCTGGAAAGCCCAGGATGTCTACTTTCCAATGCCGTTGAGAGCGCGCCAATTGGGCTTCTGTAGCTCCAGAAAATCCACTTCGAGTGCAGGGAGGTCAGAATCCAACAGCATCTGCAGTCCTTTTCAGTCTCTGGATCAGATTTTTGCTCAGGACCCTCATTTCAGTCAGAAAATACCTGAAATCACAGAAAAACACACAAACTCATAGTAAAGTCCAGAAAGTGAATTTTAATTAAAACTAATAAAAATATACTAAAAACTAACTAAAAGATACTAAAAACATACTAAAAACAATGCCAAAAAGCATACAAATTATCCGCTCATCACCAGGTGTGCAGCATCCTGGGCATTTTGGAAAAACGCCCAGTGATAAAGGAATTTTGGCGTTTAACGCCAGCCAGGGCACCTGGCTGGGCGTTAAATGCCCAAAAGGGGCATCAAATGGGCGTTAAACGCCAGAATGGGTGACATTATGGGCGTTTAACGCCAGAAAGGTGGGGGGATCACAATTTTGTTTTCAAACCAAATTTTTTCAAACTTTCCTTTTCTTACCCATACTTTTCTACAAAATCACACTTCAACTATTCATCATTCACTTTCAAATCTTCAAAAATCAAAACCATTCTTCAAATCTATTTCAAATCAATTCCAAATATTGTTCAAAATCTCACCTTTCTCTCAAATTCTTTCCATATCTTCTCAAATCTCCTTTCCAATTTTTCTTTTCTTTTCGAAATCTCCCCTCCCCACCTTATAAATACACGTTTGTCCACCCCTCATTCCACCACACCATTCGAATTTCCTCTTCCTCTCTCTCTCTTCTCTTCTTTCTTTTGCTTGAGGACAAGCAAACCTCTAAGTTTGGTGTGCTTTTCCGTGATCACTAAGCCAAGATTCATCAAGATCATGGCTCCTAAAGGAAAACAAACCAATTTAAGAGGAAAAAAAGAGAATAATCCAAAGAATCTTTGGAATCAAGAGAAGTTCTTAACCAAAGAACATGAAGACCATTATCACAAGATAATGGGTCTGAGGTCAGTGATCCCGGAAGTGAAATTTGATCTGAAAGAAGATGAATATCCGGGATCCAAGAGCAAATTCGAAACAGAGGATGGGAAGTTCTAACCAATCCTGAGATAAAGGTTGGAAGGAACATGGTTCAGGAATTCTACTCAAATCTGTGGTTAACAGATAAGCAAAGAATGACTGGAACTGCTTACCATACCTACAGAACCATGGTCAGAGGGAAAGTTATGTACTTCCATCTGGACAAAATAAGAGAAATCTTCAAATTGCCTCAACTGCAAGATGATCCTAACTCTTTTAATAGGAGGATGGTGAGAGCAGATAAAGGGTTAGATCAAGTTCTAGAGGACATATGCCTCCCTGGAACTAAGTGGATAACCAATTCTAAGGGTGTCCCAAACCAACTCAAGAGGGGAGACCTCAAACCAATTGCAAGAGGTTGGCTAGACTTTATTGGGCGCTCCATACTACCCACTAGCAACCGTTCTGAGGTCACCATCAAGAGAGCAGTGATGATTCATTGTATTATGCTTGGAAGAGAAGTGGAGGTTCATCATGTGATTGCTTGTGAGATCTACACAATTGCAAATAAGAATTCCACTGAAGCCAAATTGGCTTACCCAAGCTTGATCTCCTTGCTCTGTAAAGAGGCTGGGGTGAAGATGGGAGTAGATGAATTCATACCCATTGAACATCCAATCACCAAGAAGTCAATGGAAGGACAAATGCAAGACAACTCTATCAAAAGGAGGGCGCAGGAGTTCCTCCCTGAATTCCCTGAAATTGGCTACTGGGCCAGCCTAGAAGCATCTATCACCAAGTTGCAAGAAACTATGGAGGAACTGAAGGAAGAACAGCAGAATTAGAACTGCATGCTCTGCAAATTGCTGAAGGAACAAGAGAAGCAGGGGCGTGAACTCCAAGAGATGAAACGCCAAAAGCTCTCCTCTCAAACTGAGGGAGCATCCACTTCTCAAAATCAAGGTTGTTGAGTCCTAACTCTGTGAAAACCTCTATCATTAGGAGCCTATTTTTGCATTTTTTTTCTTTTGTTTTCTATTCCTATTTTATTTTTTAGTCTCATCTTATATCTATATTTGAGTCTTGTTTTTAATTCATAATTAATAAAATCTATGCCTTAAAGTTATGAATGTCCTATGAATCCATCACCTCTCTTAAATGAAAAATGCTTCAATCACAAAAGAACAAGAAGTACAGGATTTCGAAATTTATCCTTGAAACTAGTTGAATTAGTTTGATGTGGTGACAATACTTTTTGTTTTCTGAATGAATGCTTGAACAGTGCATATGTCTTTTGAATTTGTTGTTTTAAGAATGTTAAAATTGTTGGCTCTTGAAAGAATGATGGAAAAGGAGAACTGTTATTGAGGATCTGAAAAATCATCAAAGTGATTCTTGAAGCAAGAAAAAGCAGTGAAAAAAAAAATTCGAAAAAAAAAGGAAGAAGAAAAAATTTTTTTTTTATAAAATTGTGAACCAAGGCAAAAAGAGTGTGCTTAAGAACCCTGGACACCTCTAATTGGGGACTCTAGCAAAGCTGAGTCACAATCTAAAAAGGTTCACCCAATTATGTGTCTGTGGCATGTATGTATCCGGTGGTAATACTGGAAGACAGAGTGCTTTGGGCCACAGCCAAGACTCATACACTAGCTATGTTCAAGAATCATTATACTTAACTAGGAGAATCAATAACACTATCTGAGTTCTGAGTTCTTATAGATGCCAATCATTCTGAACTTCAAAGGATAGAGCGAGATGCCAAAACTGTTCGGAGGCAAAAAGTTACTAGTCCCGCTCATCTAATTGGAACTATGTTTCTTTGATATTTTGGAGTCTATAGTATATTCTCTTCTTTTTATCCTATTTTGATTTTCAGTTGCTTGGGGACAAGCAACAATTTAAGTTTGGTGTTGTGATGAGCGGATAATTTGTACCCTTTTTGGCATTGTTTTTAGTATGTTTTTAGTACATTCTAGTTAGTTTTTAGTATATTTTTATTAGTTTTTAGTTAAAATTCACTTTTCTGGACTTTACTATGAGTTTGTGTGTTTTTCTGTGATTTCAGGTATTTTCTGGCTGAAATTGAGGGTCCTGAGCAAAAATCTGATTCAGAGACTGAAAAGGACTGCAGATGCTGTTGGATTCTGACCTCCCTGCACTCGAAGTGGATTTTCTGGAGCTACAGAAGCCCAATTGGCGCGCTCTCAACGGCGTTGGAAAGTAGACATCCTGGGCTTTCCAGCAATATATGATAGTTCATACTTTGCCCGAGATTTGATGGCCCAAACCGGCGTGGCAATTCAGCCTCAGAATTTCCAGCGTTTAACGCTGGAACTGGCATAAAACTTGGAGTTAAACGCCCAAACTGGCATGAAAGCTGGCGTTTAACTCCAGAAATGGTCTCTACACGAAAATGCTTCATTGCTCAGCCCAAGCACACACCAAGTGGGCCCGGAAGTGGATTTTTCTGTCATTTACTCATTTCTGTAAACCTTAGGTTACTAGTTTACTATTAATAGGATCTTTTGACATTGTATCTGGACATCATGACACTTTACACGTTTCTTTGTGTACCTTCCACAGTATGAGTCTCTAAACCCCATGGTTGGGGGTGAGGAGCTCTGCTGTGTCTTGATGGATTAATGCAATTACTACTGTTTCTTATTCAATCATGCTTGCTTCCATTCTAAAATATCACTTGTTCTTAACCCGGATGAATGTGATGATCCGTGACAATCATCATATTCTCAACTATGAACGTGTGCCTGACAACCACCTCCGTTCTACCTTAGATTAAGTGGATATCTCTTGGATTCCTTAACCAGAATCTTCGTGGTATAAGCTAGAACTGATGGCGGCATTCAAGAGAATCCGGAAGGTCTAAACCTTGTCTGTGGTATTCTGAGTAGGATTCAATGATTGAATGACTGTGACGTGCTTCAAACTCCTAGCAGGCGGGGCGTTAGTGACAGACGCAAAAGAATCACTAGATTCTATTCCGGCCTGACCGAGAACCGACATCTGATTAGCCATATGCTGTGACAGAGCATAGGAACATTTTCACTGAGAGGATGGGAGGTAGCCACTGACAACGGTGAAACCCTACATACAGCTTGCCATGGAAGGAGCCTTGCATGTTTGATGAAGAAGACAGTAGGAAAGCAGAGATTCAGAAGATGGAGCATCTCCAAAACCCCAACCTATTCTCCATTACTGCAATACAAGTAACCATTTCATGTTCTTTTGCTTTTTACAATCAATCCTGATAATTTCTGATATCCTGACTAAGATTTACAAGATAACCATAGCTTGCTTCAAGCCGACAATCTCCGTGGGATCGACCCTTGCTCACGCAAGGTATTACTTGGACGACCCAGTGCACTTGCTGGTTAGTTGTGCGGGATTGCAAAAGTGTGATTGCAATTTCGTGCACCAGAATACCACAGACAAGGTTAGACCTTCCGGATTCTCTTAAATGCCGCCATCAGTTCTTGCCTATACCACGAAGAGTCTGATCTCACGGAATGGCTGGCTCGTTTGTCAGGCGAGCGCTCAGTTGTCAGGCGATCAACCATGCATCGTGTATCAGGAATCCAAGAGATATTCACCTAATCTAAGGTAGAACGGAGGTGGTTGTCAGTCACACGTTCATAGGTGAGAATGATGATGAGTGTCACGGATCATCACATTCATCAAGTTGAAGAACAAGTGATATCTTGGACAAAGAACAAACGGAATTGAATAGAAGAACAATAGTAATTGCATTAATACTCGAGGTACAGCAGAGCTCCACACCTTAATCTATGGTGTGTAGAAACTCCACCGTTGAAAATACATAAGAACAAGAGTGATCATTGGTTTCGGCCCCAGAGAGGGAACCAGAAGAACCAAGATTAAAATACAATAGTAAAAGGTCCTATTTATAGGGAACTAGTAGCTTAAGAATTACAAAGATGAGTAAATGACATAAAAATCCACTTCTGGGCCCACTTGGTGTGTGCTTGGGCTGAGCAATGAAGCATTTTTTGTGTAGAGACTCTTCTTGGAGTTAAACGCCAGCTTTTATGCCAGTTTGGGCGTTTAACTCCCATTTTGGTGCCAGTTCCGGCGTTTAACGCTGGAAATTCTGAGGGTGACTTTGAACGCCGGTTTGGGCCATCAAATCTTGGACAAAGTATGGACTATCATATATTGCTGGAAAGCCCAGGATGTCTACTTTCCAACGCCGTTGAGAGCGCGCCAATTGGGCTTCTGTAGCTCCAGAAAATCCACTTCGAGTGCAGGGAGGTCAGAATCTAACAGCATCTGCAGTCCTTTTCAGTCTCTGAATCAGATTTTTGCTCAGGTCCCTCAATTTCAGCCAGAAAATACCTGAAATCACAGAAAAATACACAAACTCAAAGTAAAGTCCAGAAAAGTGAATTTTAACTAAAAACTAATAAAAATATACTAAAAACTAACTAGAATGTACTAAAAACATACTAAAAACAATGCCAAAAAGGGTACAAATTATCCGCTCATCACAACACCAAACTTAAATTGTTGCTTGTCCTCAAGCAACTGAAAATCAAATAAGATAAAAAGAAGAGAATATGCAATGAACTCCAAAAACATCTATGAAGATCAGTATTAATTAGATGAGCGGGGCTTTTAGCTTTTTGCCTCTGAACAGTTTTGGCATCTCACTTTATCCTTTGAAATTCAGAATGATTGGCTTTTTTAGGAACTCAGAATCCAGATAGTGTCATTGATTCTCCTAGTTAAGTATGATGATTCTTGAACACAGCTACTTTATGAGTCTTGGTCGTGGCCCAAAGCACTCTGTCTTCCAGTATTACCACCGGATACATACATGCCACAGACACATAATTGGGTGAACCTTTTCAGATTGTGACTCAGCTTTGCTAGAGTCCCCAATTAGAGGTGTCTAGGGTTCTTAAGCACACTCTTTTTGCCTTGGATCACAACTTTATTTCTTTCTTTTTCTTTCTTTTTCGTTTTTTTTTGTATTCACTGCTTTTTCTTGCTTCAAGAACCATTTTTATGATTTTTCAGATCCTCAGTAACATGTCTCCTTTTTCATCATTCTTTCAAGAGCCAACATTCATGAACCACAAATTCAAAAGACATATGCACTGTTTAAGCATACATTCAGAAAACAAAAATGTTGCCACCACATCAAAATAATTAATCTGTTATAAAATTCAAAATTCATGCAATTCTTCTCCTTTTCAATTAAGAACATTGTTAATTTAAGAGAGGTGATGGATTCATAGGATATTCATAACTTTAAGGCATAGACACTAAGACACTAATGATCAT
This sequence comes from Arachis stenosperma, assembly GCF_014773155.1. Classification (NCBI taxonomy): domain Eukaryota; kingdom Viridiplantae; phylum Streptophyta; class Magnoliopsida; order Fabales; family Fabaceae; genus Arachis; species Arachis stenosperma. The sequence goes on from NC_080386.1 coordinate 121,260,763, forward strand.
AAGACACAGACATAGACAAACATAAGCATGAAAATTTCGAAAAACAAGAAAATAAAGAACAAGGAGATTAAAGAACGGGTCCACCTTAGTGATGGCGGTTTGTTCTTCCTCTTGAAGGTCTTATGGAGTGCTTGAGCTCCTCAATATCTCTTCCTTGTCTTTGTTGCTCCTCTCTCATGATTCTTTGATCTTCTTTAATTTCATGGAGGAGGATGGAATGTTCTTGGTGCTCCACCCTTAGTTGTCCCATGTTGGAACTCAATTCTCCTAGGGAGGTGTTCAGTTGCTCCCAATAATCTTGTGGAGGAAAGTGCATCCCTTGAGGCATCTCAGGGATCTCATGATGAGAAGGGTCTCTTGTTTGCTCCATCCTCTTCTTAGTAATGGGCTTGTCCTCATCAATGGGGATGTCTCCCTCTATGTCAACTCCAACTGAATAACAGAGGTGACAAATGAGGTGAGGAAAGGCTAACCTTGCCAAGGTAGAGGACTTGTCCGCCACCTTATAAAGTTCTTGGGCTATAACCTCATGAACTTCCACTTCTTCTCCAATCATGATGCTATGAATCATGATGGCCCGGTCTAGAGTAACTTCGGACCGGTTGCTAGTGGGAATGATTGAGCGTTGGATAAACTCCAACCATCCTCTAGCCACGGGCTTGAGGTCATGCCTTCTCAATTGAACCAGCTTCCCTCTTGAATCTTTCTTCCATTGGGCGCCCTCTTCACAAATGTCAGTGAGGACTTGGTCCAACCTTTGATCAAAGTTGACCCTTCTTGTGTAAGGATGTTCATCTCCTTGCATCATAGGCAAGTTGAATGCCAACCTTACATTTTCCGGACTAAAATCCAAGTATTTCCCCCGAACCATAGTAAGCCAATTCTTTGGGTTCGGGTTCACACTTTGATCATGGCTCTTGGTGATCCATGCATTGGCATAGAACTCTTGAACCATTAAGATTCCGACTTGTTGAATGGGGTTGGTGAGAACTTCCCAACCTCTTCTTCGAATCTCATGTCGGATCTCCGGATATTCACTCTTTTTGAGTGAAAAAGGGACCTCGGGGATCACCTTCTTCAAGGCCACAACTTCATAGAAGTGGTCTTGATACACCCTTGAGATGAATCTCTCCATCTCCCATGACTCGGAGGTGGAAGCTTTTGCCTTCCCTTTCCTCTTTCTACAGGTTTCTCCGGCCTTGGATGCCATAAATGGTTATGAAAAAATAAAAAGCAATGCTTTTACCACTCCAAACTTAAAAGGTTTGCTCGTCCTCGAGCAAAAGAAGAAAGAAGAGAGTAGAAGAAGAAGAAATGAGGAAGAAGGGAATGGCTTTGTGTTCGGCCAAAGAGGGGGAGAAGTGGTGTTTAGGTTGTGTGAAAATGAAGGGGTGAAGAAGGGTTTATATAGGAGAGGGGGGCTCATGGTTCGGTCATGTATGGGTGGGTTTGGGAGGGAAAGTGGTTTGAATTTGAAGGGTGAGGTAGGTGGGGTTTTATGAAGGATGGATGTGAGTGGTGAAGAGAAAGATGGGATTTGATAGGTGAAGGGTTTTTGGGGAAGAGGTGTTGAGGTGATTGGTGAATGGGTGAAGAAGAGAGAGAGTGATGGGGTTGGTGGGGATCCTGTGGGGTCCACAGATCCTGAGGTGTCAAGGAAAAGTCATCCCTGCACCAAATGGCATGAAAAAAACACGTTTTGAGCCAATTCTGGCGTTAAACGCCAGGCTGGTGCCCAATTCTGGCGTTTAACGCCAGGTTCTTGCCCTTTCCTAGCGTTTAACGCCAGTCTGGTGCCCCTTTCTAGCGTTAAACGCCCAGAATGGTGCCAGACTGGGCGTTAAACGCCCATCTGCTAGCCTTACTGGCGTTTAAACGCCAGTAGGTTCTTCCTCCAGGGTGTGCTGTTTTTCTTCCTATTTTTCATTCTGTTTTTGCTTTTTCAATTGATTTTACGACTTCTCATGATCATCAACCTACAAAAAAACATAAAATAACAAAGGAAAATAAATAAAATATGACATTGGGTTGCCTCCCAACAAGCGCTTCTTTAGTGTCAGTAGCTTGACAGAGGACTCTCATGGAGCCTCACAGATACTCAGAGCAATGTTGGAACCTCCCAACACCAAACTTAGAGTTTGAATGTGGGGGTTCAACACCAAACTTAGAGTTTGGTTGTGGCATCCCAACACCAAACATAGATTTTGACTGTGGGGGCTCTGTTTCACTCTGTTTTGAGAGAAGCTCTTCATGCTTCCTCTCCATGGTGACAGAGGGGTATCCTTGAGCCTTAAACACAAAGGATTCTTCATGCACTTGAATGATCAGTTCACCTCCATCAACATCAATCACAGCCTTTGCTGTGGCTAGGAAGGGTCTGCCAAGGATGATAGATTCATCCATGCATTTCCCAGTCTCTAGGACTATGAAATCAGTAGGGATGTAATGGTCTTCAACTTTTACCAGAACATCCTCTACAAGTCCATAAGCTTGTTTTCTTGAGTTGTCTGCCATCTCTAGTGAGATTCTTGCAGCTTGTACCTCAAAGATCCCTAGCTTCTCCATTACAGAGAGAGGCATGAGGTTTACACTTGACCCTAAGTCACACAGAGCCTTCTTGAAGGTCATGGTGCCTATGGTACAAGGTATGGAAAACTTCCCAGGATCTTGTCTCTTTTGAGGTAATTTCTGCCTAGACAAGTCATCCAGTTCTTTGGTGAGCAAAGGGGGTTCATCCTCCCAAGTCTCATTACCAAATAACTTGTCATTTAGCTTCATGATTGCTCCAAGGTATTTAGCAACTTGCTCTTCAGTGACATACTCATCCTCTTCAGAGGAAGAATACTCATCAGAGCTCATGAAAGGCAGAAGTAAGTCCAATGGAATCTCTATGGTCTCATTTTGAGCCTCAGATTCCCATGGTTCCTCATTAGGGAACTTATTGGAGGTCAGTGCACGCCCATTGAGGTCTTCCTCAGTGGTGTTTACTGCCTTTTCCTCCTCTCCATATTCGGCCATGTTGATGGCCTTGCACTCTCCTTTTGGATTTTCTTCTGTATTGCTTGGAAGAGTACTAGGAGGGAGTTCAGTAACTTTCTTGCTCAGCTGTCCCACTTGTGCCTCCAAGTTTCTAATGGAGGACCTTGTTTCAGTCATGAAACTTTGAGTGGTTTTGATCAGATCAGAGACCATGGTTGCTAAGTCAGAGGAGTTCTGCTTAGAACTCTCTGTCTGTTGCTGAGAAGATGATGGAAAAGGCTTGCCATTGCTAAACCTATTTCTTCCACCATTATTGTTATTGAAACCTTGTTGAGGTCTCTCTTGATTCTTCTATGAGAAATTTGGATGATTTCTCCATGAAGAATTATAGGTGTTTCCATAGGGTTCTCCTATGTAATTCACCTCTTCCATTGAAGGGTTCTCAGGATCATAAGCTTCTTCTTCAGATGAAGCATCCTTGGTAATGCCTGGTGCATTTTGCATTCTAGACAGACTTTGAGAAATCAAATTGACTTGTTGAGTCAATATCTTGTTCTGAGCCAGAATGGCATTCAGAGTATCAATCTCAAGAACTCCTTTCTTCTGACTTGTCCCATTGTTCACAGGATTCCTTTCAGAAGTGTACATGAATTGGTTATTTGCAACCATTTCAATTAGCTCTTGAGCTTCTGCAGGCGTCTTCTTCAGATGAAGAGATCCTCCAGCAGAGCTATCCAAAGACATCTTGGATAGTTCAGACAGACCATCATAGAAAATACCTATGATGCTCCATTCAGAAAGCATGTCAGAAGGACATTTTCTGATCAATTGTTTGTATCTTTCCCAAGCTTCATAGAGGGATTCTCCATCCTTCTGTCTGAAGGTTTGGACTTCCACTCTAAGCTTACTCAATTTTTGAGGTGGAAAGAACTTTGCCAAGAAGGCATTGACTAGCTTTTCCCATGAGTCCAGGCTTTCTTTAGGTTGTGAGTCCAACCATGTCCTAGCTCTGTCTCTTACAGCAAAAGGGAATAGCATAAGTCTGTAGACCTCAGGGTCAACCCCATTAGTCTTGACAGTGTCACAGATTTGCAAGAATTCAGCTAAGAATTAATGAGGATCTTCCAATGGAAGTCCATGGAACTTGCAATTCTGTTGCATTAGAGAAACTAATTGAGGCTTAAGCTCAAAGTTGTTTGCTCCAATGGCAGGGATAGAGATGCTTCTCCCATAGAAGTTGGGAGTAGGTGCAGTAAAGTCACCCAGCACCTTCCTTGCATTGTTTGCATTGTTGTTGTTTTCGGCTGCCATGTCTTCTTCTTCTTTGAAGATTTCTGTTAGGTCCTCTACAGAGAGTTGTGCCTTAGCTTCTCTTAGCTTTTGCTTCAAGGTCCTTTCAGGTTCAGGGTCAGCTTCAACAAGAATGCCTTTGTCTTTGCTCCTGCTCATATGAAAGAGAAGAGAACAAGAAAATATAGAATCCTCTATGTCACAGTATAGAGATTCCTTGAGGTGTCAGAGAAGAAGAAAAATAGAAGGAAGAAGGAGAAGAATTCGAACTTAATCAGATAGAGTTCGAATTGTGCATTGAGAAAGAGTGGTACTCCATAAATAGAAGGATGTGAAAAGAGAGGAAGAAATTTTCGAAAATTAAGTGAAAGATTTTGAAAACATTTTGAAAAACTTTAATTGATTTTCGAAAACCAAGAGTGGGAAAGAAATCAAGTAATTTTTGAAAAAGATTTTGAAATTAGAAATAAAAAAGATATGATTAAAAACTGTTTTGAAAAAGATATGATTTGAAAACAATTTAAAAAGATTTGATTTTTAAAAATTAATGACTTGCCTAACAAGAAAAGATATGATTCAAACATTAAACCTTTCTCAACAGAAAAGGCAACATACTTAAAATGTTGAATCAAATCATTAATTGATAGTAAGTATCTTTGAAAAAGGAAAGAAATTGATTTTGAAAAAGGTTTGATTGAAAAGATATGATTTGAAAAAGATTTGATTTTGAAAAACTTTGAAAACTTGAAAAAATTGATTTGAAAACAAAATCCTCCCTCTTGTGCCATCCTGGAGTTAAACGCCCAGAATGGTGCACATTCTGGCGTTTAACGCCCAATGCACTACCTTTTTGGGCATTAAACGCCCAACCAGGCACCCTGGCTGGCGTTTAAACGCCAGTCTGTCCTTCTTCACTGGGCGTTTTGAACGCCCAGCTTTTTCTGTGTAATTCCTCTGCTACATGTTCTGAATCTTCAGTTCCCTGTACTATTGACTTGAAAATAGAACCAAGATCAAATAAACAATGCATGCAAGACACCAAACTTAAAATTAGACACTAGACTCAAACAAGAAACATAAAATATTTTTGGTTTTTATGATTTTGAAATTTTTTTTGTGCTTTTTCGAAAATTATATGAAAATAGAAAATAAAGGTTTCAGAATTCTCAATTTGGATTCCAGGAATCATTGCAATGCTAGTCTAAGACTTCGGTCCAGGAATTAGACATGGCTTCACAGCCAGCCAAGCTTTCAAAGAAAGCTTCGGTCCAAAACACTAGACATGGCCAATGGCCAGCCAAGCCTTAGCAGATCATTGCTCCAATAGCAAGATTGATAGAAATCAACAAGCTCTTGTGATGATAAGTTGAAACCTCGGTCCAATAAGATTAGACATGGCTTCACAGCCAGCCAGACTTCAACAGATCATCATAAAACTCTAGAACTCATTCTTAAGAACTCTGAAAAAAAATACCTAATCTAAGCAACAAGATGAACCGTCAGTTGTCCATACACGAAACAATCCCCGGCAACGGCGTCAAAAACTTGGTGGACGAAATTGTGATCACTACAACTTCGCACAACTAACCAGCAAGTGCACTGGGTCGTCCAAGTAATAAACCTTACGCGAGTAAGGGTCGATCCCACGGAGATTGTTGGTATGAAGCAAGCTATGGTCACCTTGTAAATCTTAGTCATGCAGACTCAAATGGGTATAGATGATGAATAAAACATAAAGATAAAGATAGAGATACTTATGTATATCATTGGTGAGAACTTCAGATAAGCGAATAGAGATGCTTTGTCCCTTCCGTCTCTCTGCTTTCCTACTGTCTTCATCCAATCCTTCTTACTCCTTTCCATGGCAAGCTTATGCAAGGGTTTCACCGTTGTCAGTGGCTACCTCCCATCCTCTCAGTGGAAATGTTCAACGCACCCTGTCACGGCACGGCTATCCATCTGTCGGTTCTCGATCAGGTCGGAATAGAATCCAGTGATTCTTTTGCGTCTGTCACTAACGCCCCGCCCTCAGGAGTTTGAAGCACGTCACAGTCATTCAATCATTGAATCCTACTCAGAATACCACAGACAAGGTTAGACCTTCCGGATTCTCTTAAATGCCGCCATCAGTTCTTGCCTATACCACGAAGACTCTGATCTCACGGAATGGCTGGCTCGTTTGTCAGGCGAGCGCTCGGTTGTTAGGCGATCAACCATGCATCGTGTATCAGGAATCCAAGAGATATTCACCCAATCTAAGGTAGAACGGAGGTGGTTGTCAGTCACACGTTCATAGGTGAGAATGATGATGAGTGTCACGGATCATCACATTCATCAAGTTGAAGAACAAGTGATATCTTGGACAAAGAACAAGCGGAATTGAATAGAAGAACAATAGTAATTGCATTAATACTCGAGGTACAGCAGAGCTCCACACCTTAATCTATGGTGTGTAGAAACTCCACCGTTGAAAATACATAAGAACAAGAGTGATCATTGGTTTCGGCCCCAGAGAGGGAACCAGAAGAACCAAGATTAAAATACAATAGTAAAAGGTCCTATTTATAGGGAACTAGTAGCTTAAGAATTACAAAGATGAGTAAATGACATAAAAATCCACTTCTGGGCCCACTTGGTGTGTGCTTGGGCTGAGCAATGAAGCATTTTTCGTGTAGAGACTCTTCTTGGAGTTAAACGCCAGCTTTTATGCCAGTTTGGGCGTTTAACTCCCATTTTGGTGCCAGTTCCGGCGTTTAACGCTGGGAATTCTGAGGGTGACTTTGAACGCCGGTTTGGGCCATCAAATCTTGGGCAAAGTATGAACTATCATATATTGCTGAAAAGCCCAGGATGTCTACTTTCCAACGCCGTTGAGAGCGCGCCAATTGGGCTTCTGTAGCTCCAGAAAATCCACTTCGAGTGCAGGGAGGTCAGAATCCAATAGCATCTGCAGTCCTTTTCAGTCTCTGAATCAGATTTTTGCTCAGGTCCCTCAATTTCAGCCAGAAAATACCTGAAATCACAGAAAAACACACAAACTCAAAGTAAAGTCTAGAAAAGTGAATTTTAACTAAAAACTAATAAAAATATACTAAAAACTCAACTCAAACTACTAAAAACATACTAAAAACAATGCCAAAAAGTGTACAAATTATCCGCTCATCCGAGGGTGAAGTCTGCATCATTATTGATTGTGTCCAGATTCTCTTGTTCAGAATCTGTCTCCACATGACCCTCTTAGGGGAATCTGTCCGCCATTAGTGGTTGATCTCTCGGGTCTCCGGCAATGGCACCAATGTTACGGTGGGTAACCGGAGATTGATGAGCTAAATGGTGTAGGTTGGCCCAAATGTATGAAGGAGGAGGATTCCGAATGGGTCTGCAACTCGGGGGCCTCCGTCCGACTTGTTCGCGTGAGGAGATGGGGGGTGGTACCTGCAAAGACACTCCGATGCCTAAGTTAGCAAGAGTGTGAGCAGGTCTAGAGAGTATTGGACTTAGAGATACCTGAGGGGTGTCAGTGTATTTATAGTGGTGAACCAATAACCACCGTTGGAGTAGTGCCATATTTTTAGGGTGGTAACCGTCCCATTATCTTAGGGAGGTTAGGATATGGCTCGTGGAAGTGGTTAGAGAGATTCTAGGGGCAGTTACTCATTTGAATGAGTGCTTATCCGCCAGCTAACCCTCGTGCCCGACTTCTTTAGAACAAGTCGTAGTGAGTACCGACTTCGTAGGATGAAGGTTGGTACTGGTGAGGCCCAACCCTTTGGATTAGGTCTTTTGCTTGATCCTGGGCCTTTATTATTGGGCCAGGGTATGAACAGTGCCCCTACTCGAGTCTAATTTTTTCAAGATTTGGGTTCGAGTATTCTACTCGGGGCCGTAACCGACTTGTTGGAGGACTGACGTGATGGTCTAAAACCGACGTGACTTTCCGTGTCCTTTTGGTTCTGATAGTTACGTCTAATCAAGCGTCGTGTCCGTTAGGGATGTGCGTAGGGATTGATGGTTTTGGTAACGGTGCATTCTCATTAATGGCTGCCCCGCTTTTACCATTATGCCCCTTAGCATGTTTATAAATACTTTCCCTCTCTTTCATTTTTTCGTTTCTGCGATTTTTCAAATTTCCTCTTCCTTCGTTCGTGCTGCACTCTTGTGTTTCGGAGACTTCTGCTTCTTCCAACCTTCATTTTTGGATAAAGGTTAGCTTTTCTTCTTTCGTAACATGCCTTATATTTGCATGCTTTTATTTGTAGATAGATAGGTTGGTTTGTGGACTTTAGTTCCGTATTCCCTCCCTTTAGAGACCGTGTTTTTTATTTTTCTTTTCTTTTCCTTTGTAGGTTTTTGTCACCCTTTTTAAGAAAAGAAATGGCTTCCGTAGATGTTCTTTCTCTGTGGGTTGATGTCACGGTCCTAGGGGAGGAACCTTTGGTCGATACCAAGTTTATCACTCATCTTCGTACTCGCCACAGAATTTGTACCTCTGAGGAAGACGAGCCGAAGTATGAATTGGTGGTCCCGGGTCCGGAAGACCGGGTTTGTTTCGGGAGGGCCAATGAGGCGGCCCCTCATTTTTTCTTTATGTATGAGTGTATGATCACCCGTTTGGGTATTTTTCTTCCTTTTTCAGATTTTGAGATGTCTGTTTTGCATCACTGTCGAGTTGCCCCTACTCAGCTTCACCCCAACTCTTGGGGTTTTTTGAAAATTTATCAATTTATTAGCCATGCTTTGGAGTTCCCGACCTCTTTGAATATTTTTTTCTATCTTTTTCATATGACCAAACCCTTTAGTGGGCTAAACAATAAGCAACAGTGGGTGTCTTTCCGAGCCATTCAAGGTCGGAGAGTTTTCACCCTTTTTGATGAATCTTTCCATGACTTCAAAAATTATTTTTTCAAAGTGCAAGCTGTAGAGGGTCACCACCCCTTTTTCTGGATGATAATTCTTCTCCCCGCTTTCTTTTATACTGGCTAGAGGCCTCCCCCTGCGAGAAATATGGTCTGGACGACCTGGATGAGGTAGAAGCAGCCATTGTGGGGTTCCTCCGAGAAGCGTGGGGGAGGGCCCTATATTTGGACACTAAAAAGTTTCTCCAGGGGTCTACGACCTTTGTTCAGGCACAGCTAGGTAGCTTTCATTTGTTTGTTAGGTTTCCGACTTGTCTGTCTGACTTTTCCAACTTGGCTTAATCTATCATCCATTGTTTTTTTTTTTCAGAGATGGCGAAAACAAATGCTCAGGAGTCTTATCAGAGGGTCCAGGAGGCTAGAGCAAGGTCTCGTGCCATAACTGGTGGTGCTAAGGCGGTTATCTCTCCTCCTCCTCCTCCTCCTCGGAACGTTGGGACTCCTTCCCAGCCCATTGTGATTTCTTCTTCGGTTTCCCCTCAGCCGCCCCCTCCGCCCGACCTTCTCCTGAGCCAGAGAAGAAGAAGCGCAAGACCTTAGAGTCTGGCTCTTCCGAGGTTAAGGCGGATGCTCTTGCATTCGTCCGAAAGAACATCTACCCCCATGTTCGCATAAGCATGGATGATGTTTCTGTTCGGAGCCACTTTACCATTCTGGTTGAGGAGAGCCTTAAGGCGGCGGGAATTTGCGGCAAACTCTTAGACATTTTTGAGAAGGTTCCCCTTAGCTCTTTGGGAATGACCTCGAAGGTCGAAGAGCTGGAAGGGAGGCTTCTTATGTTTCAAGAGCATGAGAGGGAGTTGAAGGAGGAAGTTGCCAAGTTGAAGGGGAAGAGAGATAACCTCCGGGAGAAGGAGAGGAAGTTGCAAGCCCGATGCAACATGGAGATGGACTTGAGGAAGACAGCGCAGGCCAGCTATCAAAGTTTATTTGAAGATCTTGTGTCTGTGAAGAATGATCTGCTGAATTCTCAGAAGGCCTATACCGAGTTGGAGGACTCTATTGCTGATGGCGCTGAGGAGGCTTGGAGGATTTTCAAGGAGCAGGTCGGAGTCATTGCCCCTGACTTGGACCTTTCTCCTTTAGATCCAGATAAAGTCGTCATTGATGGTGCCATTGTGGATCCTCCTGCCCCCGTAATCATTTCCGAGTCAGAATTGAAGACTCGAGAGCAGAGGATTATTGAGTCCCCTCCTCGTTCTAAGGACGCTCCGAGCTCTTCTGTTGTTCCTCCGACTTCCTCTTCATCTCCTGTGGACGTCTCTCTTCTCGGTCCTGGTGGCGCTCCTCCTGACTCTGGTGGTGGTGATCCGTCTACTCCTCTGCTGAAATAACTTTATGTGGCTATATGGGGGCTCAGCTTATGGGTCCCCCCCTTTTTTTTTAAACTCTTTATATTTGTTTGTTGGTGGTGTTTGTTGAACAATTTCTTTTGGCCTTTTAAGGCCATAAACAAAATATTTAAAAATACCCTTTTTTAATAAGGGTTTTAAATTAACAAAATAAATACCCTTTTTTGGATAAGGGTTTAAGTTACCTTATGCGTGCATGCTTTTCTGATTTTGATTTTTCGAAGTCCCCTTGATCTTTTTCTGAAAACCTTTCCCTTTGGCTTGTCTGTTTTTCTGAGCCTTTTTGTTTAAGGACTTTAGGACAGCCTTTAAGCTTTTTTCTAGGTTTTTTCGATCTCTTTTTTGTTATTCCTTGTACTCAACTTTGTTTTATTGAGTTCTTTATGACTTAGGTTATTTTTGCGATTCGTTTTCTTTTCTACTCGGTTTTTCCTTTCGACTTATGAGTCGGGATGTCTCCGAGTTTTTTACGATCAACTTTTATAACCTCATTACACCGACTTGTACCTCGTCGTTTTATCCTGACGACTGGTGCACGAAATTGTGATCAATACTTTTCAAAACATAAACAATCCCTAGTAATGGCTCCAAAGACTTGGTGCTCAATACCATGGCATAAACACAACTTCGCACAACTAACCAGCAAGTGCACTGGGTCGTCCAAGTAATAAACCTTACGCGAGTAAGGGTCGATCCCACGGAGATTGGTGGTATGAAGCAAGCTATGGTCATCTTGTAGATCTCAATCAGGCAGACTCAAATGGGTATAGTGATGAACGAATAAAGCATAAAGATAAAGATAGAGATACTTATGTATATCATTGGTGTGAGAGCTTCAGACAAGCGTATGAAGATGCCTTCCCTTCCGTCTCTCTGCTTTCCTACTGCCTTCATCCAATCCTTCTTACTCCTTTCCATGGCAAGCTCGTGTAGGGTTTCACTGTTGTCAGCAGCTACCTCCCATCCTCTCAGTGAAAATACATCCCTGATGCTCTGTCACAGCATAGGCTAATCATCTGTCGGTTCTCGTTCAGGCCGGAATAGAATCCATTGATTCTTTTGCGTCTGTCACTAACGCCCTAGCCTGCTAGGAGTTTGAAGCACGTCACAGTCATTCAATCATTGAATCCTACTCAGAATACCACAGACAAGGTTAGACCTTCCGGATTCTCTTGAATGCCGCCATCAGTTCTTGCCTATACCACGAAGACTCTGATCTCACGGAATGGCTGGCTCGTTTGTCAGGCGAGCACTCGGTTGTCAGGCGATCAACCATGCATCGTGTTATCAGGAATCCAAGAGATATTCACTAAGCCTCAGATGCTTGTAGAACAAGAGTGGTTGTCAGTCACTTTGTTCATGAGTGAGAATGGTGATGATCCGTGACGATCATCACCTTCATTAAGTTGAAGAACAAGTGATATCTTGGACAAAGAACAAGCGGAATTGAATAGAAGAACAATAGTAACTGCATTAATACTCGAGGTACAGCAGAGCTCCACACCTTAATCTATGGTGTGTAGAAACTCCACCGTTGAAAATACATAAGCATAAGGTCTAGGCATGGCCGAATGGCCAGCCTCCCAATGATCTAAGATAGCATAAAAATGAAGATAGCTACCCCGATATCTCAATACAATAGTAAAAGGTCCTACTTATAGAAAACTAGTAGCCTAAGGTGTACAGAGATGAGTAAATGACATAAAAATCCACTTCCGGGCCCACTTGGTGTGTGCTTGGGCTGAGCAATGAAGCATTTTCGTGTAGAGACTCTTCTTGGAGTTAAACGCCAGCTTTTATGCCAGTTTGGGCGTTTAACTCCCATTTGGGTGCCAGTCCCAGCGTTTAACGCTGGGATTTCTTGAGGTGACTTTGAACGCCGGTTTGGGCCATCAAATCTTGGGCAAAGTATGGACTATCATATATTGCTGGAAAGCCCAGGATGTCTACTTTCCAACGCCGTTGAGAGCGCGCCAATTGGGCTTCTGTAGCTCCAGAAAATCCACTTCGAGTGCAGGGAGGTCAGAATCCAACAGCATCTGCAGTCCTTTTCAGTCTCTGAATCAGATTTTTGTTCAGATCCCTCACTTTCAGCCAGAAAATACCTGAAATCACAGAAAAACACAAAAACTCATAGTAAAGTCCAGAAAAGTGAATTTTAACTAAAAACTAATAAAAATATACTAAAAACTAACTAGATCATACTAAAAACATACTAAAAACAATGCCAAAAAGTGTATAAATTATCCGCTCATCACAACACCAAACTTAAATTGTTGCTTGTCCCCAAGCAACTGAAGATCAAATAAGATAAAAAGAAGAGAATATGCAATGAACTCCAAAAACATCTATGAAGATCAGTATTAATTAGATGAGCGGGGCTTTTAGCTTTTTGCCTCTGAATAGTTTTGGCATCTCACTCTATCCTTTGGAATTCAGAATGATTGGCTTCTTTAGGAACTCAGAATCCAGATAGTGTTATTGATTCTCCTAGTTAAGTATGATGATTCTTGAACACAGCTACTTATTGAGTCTTGGCCGTGGCCCAAAGCACTCTGTCTTCCAGTATTACCACCGGATACATACATGCCACAGACACATAATTGGGTGAACCTTTTCAGATTGTGACTCAGCTTTGCTAAAGTCCCCAATTAGAGGTGTCCAGGGTTCTTAAGCACACTCTTATTGCCTTGGATCAGAACTTTATTTCTTTCTTTTTCTTTTCTTTTTTTTTCGTTTTTTTTTTTGTATTCACTGCTTTTTCTTGCTTCAAGAATCATTTTTATGATTTTTCAGATCCTCAGTAACATGTCTCCTTTTTCATCATTCTTTCAAGAGCCAACATTCATGAACCACAAATTCAAAAGACATATGCACTGTTCAAGCATACATTCAGAGAACAAAAGTGTTGCCACCACATCAAAATAATTAAACTGCTATAAAATTCAGAATTCATGCAATTCTTTCCTTTTCAATTAAGCACGTTTTTATTCAAGAAAGGTGATGGATTCATAGGACATTCATAACTTTAAGGCATAGACACTAAGACACTAATGATCACAAGACACAAACATGGATAAACATAAGCATAGAATTCGAAAAACAGAAGAATAAAGAGCAAGGAAATCAAAGAACGGGTCCACCTTAGTGATGGCGGCTCTTTCTTCCTCTTGAAGATCCTATGGAGTGCTTGAGCTCCTCAATGTCTCTTCCTTGCCTTTGTTGCTCCTCTCTCATGATTCTTTGATCTTCTCTAATTTCATGGAGGAGAATGGAGTGTTCTTGATGCTCCACCCTTAGTTGTCCCATGTTGGAACTCAATTCTCCTAGGGAGGTGTTTACTTGCTCCCAATAGTCTTGTGGAGGGAAGTGCATCCCTTGAGGCATCTCAGGGATCTCTTGATGAGAAGGGTCTCTTGTGTGCTCCATCCTTTTCTTGGTGATGGGCTTGTCCTCATCAATGGGGGTATCTCCTTCTATGTCAACTCCAACTGAATAACAGAGGTGACAAATGAGATGAGGAAAGGCTAGCCTTGCCAAGGTGGAAGACTTGTCCGCCACTTTATAGAGTTCTTGGGCTATAACCTCATGAACTTCCACTTCTTCTCCAATCATGATGCTATGAATCATGATGGCCCGGTCTAGAGTAACTTCGGACCGGTTGCTAGTGGGAATGATTGAGCGTTGAATGAACTCCAACCATCCTCTAGCCATGGGCTTGAGGTCATGCCTTCTTAATTGAACCGGCTTGCCTTTTGAATCTCTCTTCCATTGTGCGCCCTCTTCACATATGACTGTGAGGACTTGGTCCAACCTTTGATCAAAGTTGACCCTTCTAGTGTAAGGATGTTCATCTCCTTGCATCATAGGCAAATTGAATGCCAACCTTACACTTTCCGGACTAAAATCCAAGTATTTCCCCCGAACCATAGTAAGATAATTCTTTGGATCCGGGTTCATACTTTGATCATGGTTCTTTGTGATCCATGCATTGGCATAGAACTCTTGAACCATCAAGATTCTGACTTGTTGAATGGGGTTGGTAAGTACTTCCCAACCTCTTCTTCGGATCTCATGGCGAATCTCCGGATATTCACCCTTTTTGAGTGAAAAGGGGACCTCGGGGATCACCTTCTTCAAGGCCACAACTTCATAGAAGTGGTCTTGATGCACCCTTGAGATGAATCTATCCATCTCCCATGACTCGGATGTGGAAGCTTTTGCCTTCCCTTTCCTCTTTCTAGAGGTTTCTCCGGCCTTGGATGCCATAATGGTTATGGAAAACGAAAAAGCAACGCTTTTACCACACCAAACTTAAAATGGTTGCTCGTCCTCGAGCAAAAGAAGAAAGAAGAGAGAAGAAGAAGAAGAAATGTGGAAGAGGGAGATGGTGGTGTATTCGGCCAAAGAGGGGGAGAAGTGTTGTTTAGGTTGTGTGAAAATGAAGGGGTGAAGAAGGGTTTATATAGGAGAGAGGGGAGATGAGGTTCGGCCATTATGGGTGGGTTTGGGAGGGAAAGTGGTTTGAATTTGAAGGGTGAGGTTGGTGGGGTTTTATGAAGGATGGATGTGAGTGGTGAAGAGAAAGATGGGATTTGATAGGTGAAGGGTTTTTGGGGAAGAGGTGTTGAGGTGATTGGTGAATGGGGGAAGAAGAGAGAGAGTGGTGGTGGGGTCCTGTGGGGTCCACAGATCCTGTGGGGTCCACAGATCCTGTGGTGTCAAGGAAAAGTCATCCCTGCACCAAATGTTGCTCAAAATCACGTTTTGAGCTATTTCTGGCGTTAAACGCCGGGCTGGTGCCCATTCCTGGCGTTTAACGCCAGGTTCTAGCCCTTTTCTGGCGTTTAACGCCAGTCTGGTGCCCCTTTCTGGCGTTAAACGCCCAGAATGGTGCCAGACTGGGCGTTAAACGCCCAAATGCTAGCTTCACTGGCGTTTAAACGCCAGTGAATTCTTCCTCCAGGGTGTGCTATTTTTCTTCCTGTTTTTCATTCTGTTTTTGCTTTTTCAATGGATTTTGTGACTTCTTATGATCATCAACCTACAAAAAACATAAAATAACAAAGAGAAATATATAAATATAATCATTGGGTTGCCTCCCAACAAGCGCTTCTTTAATGTCAGTAGCTTGACAGAGGGCTCTCATGGAGCCTCACAGATACTCAGAGCAATGTTGGAACCTTCCAACACCAAACTTAGAGTTTGAATGTGGGGGTTCAACACCAAACTTAGAGTTTGGTTGTGGCCTCCCAACACCAAACTTAAAGTTTGACCGTGGGGGCTCTGTTTGTCTCTGATTTGAGAGAAGCTCTTCATGCTTCCTCTCCATGGTGACAGAGGGATATCCTTGAGCCTTAAACACAAAGGATTCTTTATTCACTTGAATGATTAGTTCACCTCTATCAACATCAATCACAGCCTTTGCTGTGGCTAGGAAGGGTCTGCCAAGGATGATGGATTCATCCATGCACTTCCCAGTCTCTAGGACTATGAAATCAGTAGGGATGTAATGGTCCTCAATCTTAACCAAAACATTCTCTACAAGTCCATAAGCTTGTTTTCTTGAGTTGTCTGCCATCTCTAGTGAGATTTTTGCAGCTTGTACCTCAAAGATCCCTAGCTTCTCCATTACAGAGAGAGGCATGAGGTTCACACTTGACCCTAAGTCACACAGGGCCTTCTTGAAGGTCATGGTGCCTATGGTACAAGGTATGGAAAACTTCCCAGGATCTTGTCTCTTTTGAGGTAATTTTTGCCTAAACAAGTCATCCAGTTCTTTGGTGAGCAAGGGAGGTTCATCTTCCCAAGTCTCATTTCCGAATAACTTGTCATTTAGCTTCATGATTGCTCCAAGGTATTTAGCAACTTGCTCTTCAGTGACATACTCATCCTCTTCAGAGGAAGAATACTCATCAGAGCTCATGAAAGGCAGAAGTAAGTCCAATGGAATTTCTATGGTCTCATTTTGAGCCTCAGATTCCCATGGTTCCTTATTGGGGAACTCAGAGGAGATTGGTGCACGCCCATTGAAGTCTTCCTCAGTGGCGTCCACCTCCTCTCTTTCCTCTCCATATTCGGCCATGGTTATGGCTTTGCACTCTCCTTTTGGATTTTCTTCTGTATTACTTGGGAGAGTACTAGGAGGGAGTTCAGTAATTTTCTTGCTCAGCTCTCCCACTTGTCCTTCCAAATTTCTGATGGAGGACCTTGTTTCATTCATGAAACTTTGAGTGGTTTTGATTAGATCAGAGACCATTGTTGCTAAGTCAGAGGTATTCTGCTTAGAACTCTCTATCTGTTGCTGAGAAGATGATGGAAAAGGCTTGTTATTGCCAAGCCTATTTCTTCCACCATTATTGTTATTGAAACCTTGTTGAGGTCTCTCTTGATTCTTCCATGAGAAATTTGGGTGATTTCTCCATGAAGAATTATAGGTGTTTCCATAGGGTTCTCCTAGGTAATTCACCTCTTCCATTGAAGGGTTTTCAGGATCATAAGCTTCTTCCTCAGATGAAGCTTCCTTAGTACTGCCAGGTGCATTTTGCATTCCAGACAGACTTTGAGAAATCAAATTGACTTGCTGAGTCAATATCTTGTTCTGAGCCAGTATGGCATTCAGAGTGTCAATTTCAAGAACTCCTCTTTTCTGACTAGTCCCATTGTTCACAGGATTCCTTTCAGAAGTGTACATGAATTGGTTATTTGCAACCATTTCAATTAGCTCTTGAGCCTCTGTAGGCGTCTTCTTCAGATGAAGAGATCCTCCAGCAGAGCTATCCAAGGACATCTTAGATAGTTCAGAGAGACCATCATAGAAAATACCTATGATGCTCCATTCAGAAAGCATGTCAGAGGGACATTTTCTGATTAATTGTTTGTATCTTTCCCAAGCTTCATAGAGGGATTCTCCATCCTTCTGTTTGAAGGTTTGGACCTCCACTCTAAGCTTACTCCATCTTTGTGGTGGAAAGAACTTTGCCAAGAAGGCATTGACTAGCTTTTCCCAAGAGTCCAGGCTTTCTTTAGGTTGAGAGTCCAACCATATTCTAGCTCTGTCTCTTACAGCAAAAGGGAATAGCATCAGTCTATAGACCTCAGGGTCTACCCCATTAGTCTTGACTGTGTCACAGATTTGCAAGAACTCAGCTAAGAACTGATGAGGATCTTCCATTGGAAGTCCATGGAATTTGCAATTCTGTTGCATTAGAGAAACTAATTGAGGCTTAAGCTCAAAGTTGTTTGCTCCAATGGCAGGGATAGAGATGCTTCTCCCATAGAAGTCGGGAGTAGGTGCAGTAAAGTCACCCAGCACCTTCCTTGCATTGTTTGCATTGTTGTTGTTTTCGGCTGCCATGTCTTCTTCTTCTTTGAAGAATTCGGTCAGGTCCTCTACAGAGAGTTGTGCTTTGGCTTCTCTTAGCTTTCTCTTCAAGGTCCTTTCGGGTTCAGGGTCCGCTTCAACAAGAATGCCTTTGTCTTTGTTCCTGCTCATATGAAAGAGAAGAGAACAAGAAACCGTGGAATCCTCTATGTCACAGTATAGAGATTCCTTGAGGTGTCAGAGGAAAAAGAAAAATAGAAAGAAGAAGGAGAAGAAGAATTCGAACTTTAATTAGATAAGGTTCGAATTGTGCATTGAGAAGGAGTGGTATTCCATAAATAGAAGGATGTGAGAAGGAGGGGAGTAATTTTCGAAAATTAATTAGAAAATTTTGAAAACATTTTTGAAAAACACTTAATTGATTTTCGAAAATAAGAGTGGAAAAGAAATCAAGTGATTTTTGAAAAAGATTTGAAATTAGAAGTCAAAAGGATTTGATTGAAAACTTAATTTGAAAAAGATGTGATTAAAAAGATGTGATTGAGAAGATATGATTTGAAAACAATTTGAAAAGATATGATTTGAAAACAATTTTAAAAAAAAGATTTGATTTTGAAAATTAATGACTTGCCTAACAAGAAAAGATATGATTCAAACATTAAACCTTTCTCAACAGAAAAGGCAACAAATTTGAGATGTTCAATCAAATCATTAATTGTTAGTAAGTATCTTAAAAAAAAGGAAAGAAATTGATTTTGAAAACATTTGATTGAAAGGATATGATTTGAAAAAGATTTGATTTTGAAAAACTTTGAAAACTTGAAAAAAAATTGATTTTGAAAACAAAATCTTCCTCCTAGCACCATCCTGGCGTTAAACGCCCAGAATGGTATACATTCTGGCGTTTAACGCCCAAAATGCACCCTTTTTGGGCGTTAAACGCCCAACCAGGTACCCTGGCTGGCGTTTAAACGCCAGTCTGTCTTCTTTACTGGGCATTTTGAATGCCCAGCTTTTTCTGTATAATTCCTCTGCAGTATGTTCTGAATCTTCAATTCTTTGAATTATTGACTTGAAAAGACACAAATTAAAAATATTTTTGGATTTTTAATAATCAAAATGCAACAAGAATCAAATAGCAATGCATGCAAGACACCAAACTTAGCAGTTTGTATACTACTGACACTATATGAAACACAAAGATACTCAAGTCAATAGAATTCAAAGATCAAAACAAAGAAATACATGCATGGATTCGAAAAATATAACAAAAACATGCATTTGACACCAAACTTAAGATGAGACTCTAGACTCAAACAAGAAATATTTTTGGATTTTATGATTTTAAAAATTTTTTTTGTGTTTTTTTTTTCGAAAATTAAGTGGAAAAAGATATCAAAATTCTTAATGAGAATTCCAGGAATCAGTGCAATGCTAGTCTAAGACTCCGGTCCAGGAATTAGACATGGCTTCACAGCCAGCCAAGCTTTCAAAGAAAGCTTCGGTCCAAAACACTAGACATGGCCAAAGGCCAGCCAAGCCTTAGCAAATCACTGTTCCAAAAGCAAGATTGATAAAGATCATCAAGCTCTTGTGATGATAAGTTGAAACCTCGGTCCAATGGAATTAGACATGGCTTCTCAGCCAGCCAGATTTCAACAAATCATCATGAAACTCTAGAATTCACCTTCAAGAATTTCGAAAAAAAAATAAATGCCTAATCTAAGCAACAAGATGAACCGTCAGTTGTCCATACACAAGAACAATCCCCGGCAACGGCGCCAAAAACTTGGTGCACGAAATTGTGATCAATACTTTTCAAAACATAAACAATCCCTAGTAATGGCTCCAAAGACTTGGTGCTCAATACCATGGCATAAACACAACTTCGCACAACTAACCAGCAAGTGCACTGGGTCGTCCAAGTAATAAACCTTACGCGAGTAAGGGTCGATCCCACGGAGATTGGTGGTATGAAGCAAGCTATGGTCATCTTGTAGATCTCAGTCAGGCAGACTCAAATGGGTATAATGATGAACGAATAAAGCAAAAAGATAAAGATAGAGATACTTATGTATATCATTGGTGTGAGAGCTTCAGACAAGCGTATAAAGATGCCTTCCCTTCCGTCTCTCTGCTTTCCTACTGCCTTCATCCAATCCTTCTTACTCCTTTCCATGGCAAGCTCGTGTAGGGTTTCACTGTTGTCAGCAGCTACCTCCCATCCTCTCAGTGAAAATACGTCCCTGATGCTCTGTCACAGCATAGGCTAATCATCTGTCGGTTCTCGTTCAGGCCGGAATAGAATCCATTGATTCTTTTGCGTCTGTCACTAACGCCCTAGCCTGCTAGGAGTTTGAAGCACGTCACAGTCATTCAATCATTGAATCCTACTCAGAATACCACAGACAAGGTTAGACCTTCCGGATTCTCTTGAATGCCGCCATCAGTTCTTGCCTATACCACGAAGACTCTGATCTCACGGAATGGCTGGCTCGTTTGTCAGGCGAGCACTCGGTTGTCAGGCGATCAACCATGCATCGTGTTATCAGGAATCCAAGAGATATTCACTAAGCCTCAGATGCTTGTAGAACAAGAGTGGTTGTCAGTCACTTTGTTCATGAGTGAGAATGGTGATGATCCGTGACGATCATCACCTTCATTAAGTTGAAGAACAAGTGATATCTTGGACAAAGAACAAGCGGAATTGAATAGAAGAACAATAGTAACTGCATTAATACTCGAGGTACAGCAGAGCTCCACACCTTAATCTATGGTGTGTAGAAACTCCACCGTTGAAAATACATAAGCATAAGGTCTAGGCATGGCCGAATGGCCAGCCTCCTAATGATCTAAGATAGCATAAAAATGAAGATAGCTACCCCGATATCTCAATACAATAGTAAAAGGTCCTACTTATAGAAAACTAGTAGCCTAAGGTGTACAGAGATGAGTAAATGACATAAAAATCCACTTCCGGGCCCACTTGGTGTGTGCTTGGGCTGAGCAATGAAGCATTTTCGTGTAGAGACTCTTCTTGGAGTTAAACGCCAGCTTTTATGCCAGTTTGGGCGTTTAACTCCCATTTGGGTGCCAGTTCCAGCGTTTAACGCTGGGATTTCTTGAGGTGACTTTGAACGCCGGTTTGGGCCATCAAATCTTGGGCAAAGTATGGACTATCATATATTGCTGGAAAGCCCAGGATGTCTACTTTCCAACGCCGTTGAGAGCGCGCCAATTGGGCTTCTGTAGCTCCAGAAAATCCACTTCGAGTGCAGGGAGGTCAGAATCCAACAGCATCTGCAGTCCTTTTCAGTCTCTGAATCATATTTTTGCTCAGATCCCTCAATTTCAGCCAGAAAATACCTGAAATCACAGAAAAACACACAAACTCATAGTAAAGTCCAGAAAAGTGAATTTTAACTAAAAACTAATAAAAATATACTAAAAACTAACTAGATCATACTAAAAACATACTAAAAACAATGCCAAAAAGTGTATAAATTATCCGCTCATCAACGACCATCTAGGTGGGTTCATGGAATTTTCACGTTTTGTCGAGCTTAAGTTGGCGCGTTTCGTAGAAAGACTTTAGAAAATAGAAAGGAGTTTATAAGAGATATTGTAAATGAAAAAAGATCTTTATTAATTGGGGCGGTACCTTCTTGCTACTAAGGGTTTTTAATAGCCTATTTTCCCTTAGCCTCTACTATGATGCCTCGTTAAAAACCCTCCTCCAGAAAAAACCCTTTGATTTTGGGAAAAAATCATGAAGTTGGGAAAATAGTACATCAGGGAGTAGAGTTTGCTTTTAGCTGTAGTACCTTTGCATATTACAAGCATGCCACGACCTCTGTAATTCGGTGCCGTCTAGGTCGGTCACTTTATAATAGCCTTTTCCTAAGACCTCATTGATTTTGTATGGTCCCTTCCAATTAGCAGCGAGTTTTCCTTCCCCTAATTTGTTGACTCCAATGTCGTTTCTGATTAAGACCAAGTCATTTGGGGAAAATGTTCTTCGAATGACTTTTTTATTGTACCTTGTAGTCATCCTTTGCTTCAACGCTGCTTCTCCTATCTGGGCTTCTTCTCGGATTTCTGGGAGCAAGTCGAGCTCCTCTTTGTGTCCCTGTATGTTCCCGATCTCGTCATGGAGAATTACCCTTGGGCTTTGTTCATTGATTTCTATTGGTATCATTGCTTCTACGCCATAGACTAGTCGGAAGGGCGTTTCTCCAGGGGCGGATTGGGGTGTTGTCCTGTAAGCCCATAGCACTTGGGGGAGCTCTTCAGCCCAGGCTCCTTTTGCCTCTTGTAATCTTCTTTTTAGCCCTGCCAGTATGACTTTGTTGGCTGCCTCGGCTTGCCCATTGGCTTGTGGGTGCTCCACCGAGGTGAACTGGTGTTTTATTTTCATACTGGCTACTAGGCTTCTGAAGGTAGAATCGGTGAATTGGGTTCCATTGTCTGCAGTAATGGAATAAGGTATCCCATATCTTGTGATGATATTTTTGTAGAGGAACCTCCGACTTCTTTGAGCAGTGATGGTGGCCAATGGTTCTGCTTCTATCCACTTTGTGAAGTAATCTATTCCCACGATCAGGTATTTGACTTGTCCTGGCGCTTGGGGAAAAGGATCTAACAAATCTATTCCCCATTTTGCAAAGGGCCATGGAGAAGTGATACTGATGAGCTCCTCTGGGGGAGCCACGTGGAAATTTGCATGCATCTGACATGGTTGGCACTTTTTCACAAATTCTGTGGCATCTTTCTGCAAGGTCGGCCAGTAGAATCCAGCTCGGATTACTTTCCTAGCTAGTGACCTTACTCCGAGATGATTTCCGCAGATTCCACTGTGAATTTCCTCTAACACCTCGGTGGTTCTTGAGGTCGGTACGCACTTTAACAATGGTGTTAATATCCCCCTTCTGTAGAGAGTATTTCTCACCAAAGTGTAATGTTGTGCTTCCCTCCGGATTTTCCTGGCCTCTTTTTCCTCTTTTGGAAGGATGTCAAATTTTATGTATTCGACCAAGGGGTTCATCCATCCGAGGTTTAAACCGACTACCTCAAGGACTTCTTGTTTGTCTTCTATTTTTACCACTGAGGGTTCCTGGAGGGTTTCTTGGATCAGGCTTCTGTTGTTCCCTCCTGACTTGGTACTTGCTAACTTGGATAGGGCGTCTGCTCTGCTGTTTAGATCTCGAGTTATGTGTTTAACCTCGGTTTCTGCAAAGCACCCAAGGTGCTCCAGAGTTTTCTACAAGTACCTCTTCATATTTGGGTCCTTTGCCTGATACTCTCCGTTTATCTGGGAGGTCACCACTTGTGAGTCGCTGTATATCATCACCTTTGTAGCACCGACTTCTTCTGCCAGCTTTAATCCAGCAATCAAGGCTTCATACTCTGCCTGATTATTTGAAGCTGGGAATTCAAATTTTAGGGAAACCTCTATCTGGGTTCCTCTTTCATCTACCAATATTATGCCTGCACCGCTTCCTATTTTGTTGGAGGATCCATCTACATAGAGTTCCCATATAGTTGGTTTTTCCTCCTGATCCCCTGCGTATTCTGCAATGAAATCGGTGAGGCATTGGGCTTTAATCACCGTCCGAATTTCGTATCTTAAGTCGAACTCGGAAGGCTCTATTGCCCATTGAACCATTCTCCCTGCAACATCCGTCTTTTGGAGAATTTGCTTCATGGGTTGGTTCGTACGGACTCTTATTGTGTGAGCTTGAAAGTAAGGCCGTAGCCTTCGTGAGGCTATTACTAAGGAGTAGGCAAACTTCTCTAGTTTGTGGTACCTTAGCTCAGGGCCTTGTAGAACTTTACTGATGAAATATACTGGATGTTGTCCAACCTCATCTTCTCTTATCAGGGCTGATGAGACAGCCTTGTCTGCTACAGATAAGTATAGGACGAGGTCTTTTCCAGATACGAGTCGGGTCAGAATAGGAGGTTGGCTTAAGAACTTTTTGAACTCCTGGAACGCCTCCTCGCATTCAGGGGTCCATTCAAACTGACATCCCTTTCTCAATAAGGAGAATAGTGGAAGGGATTTTAGTGCTGATCCTGCCAAAAATCTGAAGAGGGCTGCAAGTCGGCCATTCAGCTGCTAGACCTCTCTCAAGCAAGTCGGGCTTTTCATCTCTAGGATGGCTCTACACTTATCGGGATTGGCTTCGATCCCTCTTTGTGTTAGCATAAATCCTAGAAATTTTCCTGCCTCCACCGCGAAGGCGCACTTTGCGGTGTTTAGTCTCATCCCGTGCAGCCTTATGGTGTCAAAGACTTGTGAGAGGTCTGACAAGAGGTCGACTTCTTTCTTGGTCTTTACCAGCATGTCGTCGACGTATACTTCCATTAGGCTCCCAAGGTGAGAGGCAAACACCTTATTCATCAACCTCTGGTATGTGGCCCCTGCATTTTTCAATCCAAATGGCATGACCACGTAGCAGAAATTAGCTCTGGGTGTGATGAATGATGTCTTCTCCTGGTCTAGCTCATACATCGGAATTTGGTTATACCCCGAGTAGGCGTCCGTGAACGACAAGTATTGGTACCCCGAGCTGGAGTCTACTAGGGTATCGATGCTTGGCAGTGGATAAGGGTCCTTGGGACATGCCTTATTCAAGTCGGTATAGTCGACGCACATTCTCCATTTGCCATTTTGTTTTTTGACTAGCACTACATTGGCTAGCCATGTTGGGTACTTGACTTCTCTGATGAAGCCAGCTTCTAGGAGCGCATGTACTTGTTCTTCTACTACTAGGGCTCGTTCCGGGCCGAGCTTGCGTCTTCTTTGTTGTACAGGTCGGGACCCCGGGTAGACCGAGAGTTTGTGGGACATGAGCTCGGGGTCTATCCCAGGCATGTCGGAGGCCTTCCAGGCAAAGAGATCGGAGTTATCTCTTAGGAGCTTAGTCAACCCTTGTCTTAGGGTTTCCCCTAGGTTGGCTCCTATGTGAGTATTTTTCCCTTCCTCTTTGCCGACCTGTATCTCCTCGGTCTTTCCTCCCGGTTGTGGTCGCAGCTCTTCTCTGGCCCTTGCACCACCGAGCTCTATTGTGTGAACTTCTCTGCCCTTTCCTCTCAGATTTAGGCTTTCATTATAGCATTTCCTTGCCAACTTTTGATCTCCCCTTACCGTTGCTATCCCCGCTAAAGTCGGGAATTTCATGCAAAGGTGGGGAGTGGATACCACGGCTCCGAGTCGATTAAGGGTAGCTCTGCCGGTTAAAGCGTTATATGCCGACCCCACATCAATGACTATGAAGTCTATACTCAGAGTCTTTGATTTTTCCCCTTTTCCGAAAGTGGTGTGGAGGGGCGAAAATCCCAGTGGTTTTATTGGCGTGTCCCCTAATCCGTATAGGGTGTCGGGGTAGGCTCTTAATTCTTTCTCATCCAACCCTAGTTTGTCAAAAGCGGGCTTAAAAAGGATGTCCGCTGAGCTTCCTTGGTCTACTAGGGTTCTGTGGAGATGGGATTTGCCAGGATCATAGTTATTACTACTGGATCATCGTGTCCAGGGATTATTCCTTGCCCATCTTCTTTTGTGAATGAAATGGTAGGGAGGTCGGATGACTCCTCTCCAACCTGGTAGACTCTTTTGAGATGTCTTTTGCGAGAGGATTTGGTGAGTCCCCCTCCCGCGAACCCTCCTGAGATCATATGGATATGTCTCTCCGGAGTCTGCGGCGGTGGGTCTCTTCTATCCATATCGTCTCGCTTTCTCTTTCCATGACTGTCCGACCTTTCTATGAGATATCTATCGAGCCGACCTTCTCTAGCCAGCTTTTCTATCACATTTTTAAGGTCGTAACAGTCGTTTGTGGAGTGACCATATATTTTATGGTACTCACAGTAGTCGCTGCGGCTCCCCCCTTTTTTATTTTTAAAGGGTCTAGGGGGTGGCAGTCTTTCAGTGTTACAAATCTCTCTATATACATCCACTATAGAAACTTTCAGAGGAGTATGAGAGTGGTATTTTCTTGGTCTCTCGAGACCGAGTTCCTCCTTTTTCTTGGTTTCCCTTTCCCTCTCTTTTGTTGAGGGAGGGTGCCCAGGTCGCCAACTCAGGTCTCTCAGCTTAGCGTTTTTCTCCATATTGATGTACTTTTCAGCTCTTTCCTGTACATCACTTAGAGAAACGGGGTGTCTTTTAGATATGAACTGTGAGAAGGGACCTTCTCTGAGTCCATTGACTAACCCCATTATGACTGCCTCTGTGGGCAGGTATTGAATCTCTAAACATGCTTTGTTGAACCTTTCCATATAGGCTCGTAAGGATTCTCCGACCTCCTGTTTTATTCCCAGGAGGCTCGGTGCATGTTTCACTTTGTCTTTCTGGATAGAGAACCTCATCAAAAACTTCCTTGAGAGGTCTTCAAAACTGGTAACCGACCTCGGGGGGAGGCTGTCGAACCACTTCATCGCTGCTTTCGATAGAGTGGTCGGGAAAGCTTTGCATCGCGTAGCGTCGGAAGCATCAGCTAGGTACATCCGACTTTTGAAATTGCTTAGGTGATGCTTTGGATCCGTGGTTCCGTTATAGAGGTCCATATCGGGGCTTTTGAAGTTCCTCGGAACTTTTGCCCTCATTATGTCCTCGCTGAAAGGATCCTCCCCTCCTAAGGGCGGCTCTTCTCGTTCGTCATGGGAGTTGCGACCTTTGAGGGAGGATTCTAACTTTAAGAGTTTTCTTTCTAACTCTTTTCGTCGTTCCATCTCCTCTTTTAGGTTCTTTTCAGTTTCCTTTTGTCGCTCCCGTTCTTGTTCTAACTGTTTCAGGCGACTGTGGACTAATCCCATGAGTTCAGTTACATGGGATGGTCCCTCTTTCTCTGATTCGCGCCCTTCTGAAGAGTTTACCTTCGGGTTTTTTACTCCGGAGGTACCTTCCCTGTGTTGATCATTAGTTCCCTGGTGGAGGGTGAAGTCTGCATCATTATTGCCTGTGTCCAGATTCTCTTGTTCAGAATCTGTCTCCACATGACCCTCTTCGGGGAATCTGTCTGCCATTAGTGGTTGATCTCTCAGGTCCCCGGCAACGGCGCCAATGTTACGGTGGGTAACCGAAGATTGATGAGCTAAATGGTGTAGGTTGGCCCAAATGTATGATGGAAGAGGATTCCGAATGGGTCTGCAACTCGGGGGCCTCCGTCTGACTTGTTCACGTGAGGAGATGGGGGTGGTACCTGCAAAGACACTCCGATGCCTAAGTTAGCAAGAGTGTGAGCAGGTCTAGAGAGTATTGGACTTAGAGATACCTGAGGGGTGTCAGTGTATTTATAGTGGTGAACCAATAACCACCGTTGGAGTACTACCATATTTTTAGGGTGGTAACCGTCCCATTATCTTAGGGAGGTTAGGATATGGCTTGTGGAAGTGGTTAGAGAGATTCTAGGGGCAGTTACTCATTTGAATGAGTGCTTATCCGCCAGCTAACCCTCGTGCCCGACTTCTTTAGAACAAGTCGTAGTGAGTACCGACTTCGTAGGATGAAGGTTGGTACTGGTGAGGCCCAACCCTTTGGATTAGTTCTTTTGCTTGATCCTGGGCCTTTATTATTGGGCCAGGGTATGAACAGGTACTATATTTGAATTTTCTTCTCTTAAATTTTTGTATTAAAATAATTTATAACATACTGTGATTTTTTCAGAAACTACCGGCCTTCTGGTGTATCAATGCAATGTCATTGAGGAAAATAAATGTCAATTTAGTTTGACAATTTTAACAAGAAGATGGTCTGAATTTGTACGGATTCTAAATATTCGATCTTATGATGATGTTATTTCGGTTGGATGTCGTTACTAGAATGACTCTAATCTATACGTATCTAAGGACTAGAATAGCTTAAATATTATTTAAATAATTTAGTTCTAATATTAGTATTTGATTAAATTAGTTTTAGAGAAATTTAAATTGTTGCCTCAATTATATATTATGACTATTCTTTTTGGATATGTTATTTTTTAATTTTTTAATATGAAATTTCTTTCTTTTTTTATTTTTAAGTTTATTTTTTCTTGGATATATGTATCACCTTTTTTATTTTTTGTATTTCAGATTAGTAATGCAATTATTAAGAAAAATGTAATTCATCAATATACTAAAGTGATTAAAAATTTAATTATATTGTGTGGATATAAGATTGATTAATTAAGATTAAAGCGTGGAAAAAGAAAAGAGTTACAATGCGTGATTTTGCTTTTCTTGCCAATGTATAGAAATACGGGAAAGAAAAGAAAAATTAAAACATCACCATTTAAAATAAAAATAGTTAATCATCATGCATATGAAAGGGGATTGAGAAATATGCATGGATAGAAAAAATAAAAAATTATTGCACGATTGTAGAATAAAAAATAATCATATATATAAAGAAATAATCATAATAAAAAAATTAATATATGACTTAAATATTTTATGTACAATTAATATATATGTATATATAAATAAAAAAATATTTAGAATTATTTAACAAAATTAATATATACGTATACATAAATAAAGAAATTACTATAAAGAAATTATTATAATTTATGAAGATTACACATACGATGACATTAATAATAAAAAATAAAAAAATTATCGACTGATTGTAGGCTCAAAAAAAAATTATGATCAAAAAATAATTAATATATGCGATTTAAATATATCTACATATAATTAATATATATGTATAAACTAAATAAGAAAATATTTAGAATTATTTAATAAAATAAATATATTTTGAGAATAAAAAAATTATTAACTAAAGAATTATTATATACATATAAATAAATAAGAAAATTATTATTATTTATGAAGATTATTATGCGTATGATGGTATTAATGAAATAATAAAATTATTGAATGATTGTAGGCTTAAAATAAAATATTCATAATTAGAAAATCAAAAAATAATTAGCATAAGTGACTTAATATATATGTATACTTAATAAGGAAAAATATAAAATTATTTAAACAAAATAAATAAATATATCCTACCAATAAAAAGAATTATTGACTAAACGATTAATATATACCGGTAGCATAAATAAAAGAAATCTTTAAATAAAAAAGAAATAGTATGTTTTTTAATTTTGGGAATAAAACGTAAATAATTATAATATAATGATTTATTTAATTATTAATATTTATAATAATTATTTTAATAATAAATTTAGAAAAAAAGAAGATTAACAAAAACGATTAATGATTATATTAGAGTTGTTACACTTAATACCAAATTAAGAAAAAATGAACGCATAACATATTACTTTTTTATTAATCAAATTATTACAATTCAAATTAATTTTAACACAATAATTTAAAATTATAATTTCAACCTTATCACGTGCATGATACAAATTATTGAACAATTTATTATCACATGCATGACACGAGTTATTAAATAATTTCTCATATGTTTTTTTCTCTAAAATAAATACACTATTTTTACCTATAATTATTATTCTTTATCAATTCTTTTATTTAAACACTATTATTATTTATTAATTCTTTTTATTTTTATTTTTCACATTTATTAAAAATTCCTTTTCAATATTTTAAGTATTAATTATTGTTATTTAATTAACTTATTTTTTGTATTTAATTATTAAAATTTTAGGTATTAATTATACTCTAATTGCAATATTAAGACTTTGAACATGAGATCAATTTACCGAAAACAAATATATATATATATATATATATATATATATATATATATATGATATTTTAAGTATTAATTATTGTTATTTATTAATTTATTTTAGTTATTTAATTATTAAAATATTAGATATTAATTATACACACTTTAGAGATAATCCCAATTAAATTTTGGGTAATATCGGGAGCAAATATTTATATGATATTAAGTTAGGAGGGTAGATTTTAATTTTACATAAAATAATATAATAGATATAGTGTATAAATAAATTTACTTAACAAATATAATTATTCATAGTGTGATATTTTACTATGATAATACATCTTTTTGTATCTGTTCTCTCTTTTATATATATATATATATATATATATATATATAATATTCCCTTTTAACTTATTATTTTTCTGTCACATGACATATTCATAATTATTATATTTCAAATTTAGAATTTTCTTGACCTAATATTACGTGTAAAAACGACAAGCAAAAAAAGAATGAAAAAAAACATGAAAATATAATTACCGCTAATCCTTTTTTCTTTAGTTTTTAAATATATTATTTATTTTATTTATTTAAAATAATAACTAAATTTATTATAACTGTAATACAATTATCTTTAAATTATTAGTATTATTAGTATATTTTTTAAAATATTGATATATTATTAATATATATAATAAGTAATAGTAAATTTTCTCTCACATATTTATCATTTAAAAAATTTATAATTTTGACATAGTATTTATTTTATTTTATTTTTACATATCTAATGGCTACTGTCTACTGTCCTATCAATAGTATCACCTATAGTAAATTATACGAAGAAAAAGTATGAAAAATAAAGAACAGAATTATAAGGTTATAGAAAGTCCCATCCAAATTTGACAAGAACAAGACGGCTTACATAGAAATAATTCTTTTACTAAATTAGTTTATTCTTTTACTAAATTCTTTCAAGTAATACTAAGTTCAATTTATAAATAGAGTTTAATTTTGATATAATGACAGTGTAGAATATTTTACACAGTCGTACAATCACATCCGTTCTTTTGGATGACCATTTATGCATTCAATGTGAAAAGTAGTTATTTTTACTGATGTGTCATTATATAATTGAATGCATGTGTAAAACTACTTTACATTGTCAGTGCATCAAAATTAAATTTTTAAAAATATTTGTAATTCGTATTTTAAGTTAATTTTATAAGTATGCCATTCCACAAGTCAAAGACAATTTTTTTAAATAGCTTTATAGAAGCTAATAGCTTTTATATTTAATTTATTTTGTAATACAATAAAATTTATTATTCAATCAAGAACTATTTGACAAAAATGTTTGAGAATGAATTGATATAAAGGAAGGTCTATGTCTTCTCAAATTTTGAGATTGAAGATTCAAGCGGAATTTAATTTCTTATATTATTCACTCATTTGTTCTTAATTTGATATTTTTAATTTAATTCTTTTGTTTAATTAGATGTTATTGGACTCTTGAGTGGAAAAGAAAAACTTATATCATGATAAAGAATAAGGAGAAGTGACCAGTACATTGTAATTGATCTTCATAATTTCCAGTACATATGTAAAATTTTAATATTTTAATGTGAATATTTTTTTGGTAATAATTATGTGTTGTAGTGCAAAATCTTTTTTTTCTTTAAATATTACTACTTATTTCTCTTAATTCTCGCTTTCATTTAGAAATGAGAAAAAAAATAAGATGCACACTGTGATATCAATTTACAATCTAATTAATCGATCATCTATGTGATCACTAAACAACCGAATACATAATTATTCTCTAATTTACAAAATTTAACAAAGACATTGGTAAGCATATTGGTTTAGCATTTATTTATATATTTTATTTATTTATGTTATATTTGTAATCATATTATATCTATTTTTATCAATATATGTTTTTTAAAGAATATCGTTAGTGTTAGCACATGGTGTATTAAATAAATTGAATGATAGAAATACGTAACTATTTTCTTTTTCAGTCAAGATTCAAAAAAATATTGTAATGTAGACTTGTAATATCAATATATTAATAGTGAAGTGGAGAAAAAAAATGTAATATCATATCAATTTTTTTAAAATCATAATTGTAATTTATGATTAAAATCATAATTTAAATATTTTAAATGGGATAATTTTATTTAAAAAATTAATAATTCAAACATAATTCTTATACACTTAATAGTTACATTTGAGTTAATACACTTAATATCATATTTAAAAAAAATGAACAATACACATTATATTACTTATTTATTAATTAAATTATTATAATTTAAATTAATTTTAATAGAATAATTTAAAATTATAATTTTAATCTCATTACGTGCGTGCATAGCACGAGTTATTACACTTGTTATAAATGTTATAACTCCGTTATTGATACTATCACAGTAGTATCACTGACCTCATAATGATCATTTATATTCACATGAGTATTTACCATTTATAGTAGAACTCCAAAAAAGTATTTTTATGATAACATGGATAAGTAAATGTTTAAAATAGTACCTGAAATTTAAATTATTATTTAATTTAGTCATTCACTTTATAAATGATCAATTAAATTTTCTAAATTCGAAAACATGTATTTGGTAAGTCTCTTGAAAAAGAGTTCTGTAAACATTGATGATGTGAAACATTAAGTGTTAGATTGACATTTTAACTGTATGTTAATATAGACGAAAGTTGAATATAATTCAAATTGATATTTAAAATTGGTTTATAATATTTAAATTAGTCAATTTTCAATTATAAAACTCTAATCCTCAAATTCTTGTCTTCTCCTCTTGGTCATCTCTTCTCTTTTCTAAAACCTAACAAGCTAAAACCTAAACAAACACTAAAAGCAGCTGCAAAAGTCAGTAGTACCATTATCATTGTCTTCAAAATCTTAACATTACTCTTCAAGCTTGTCATATTTCCGTTGAACTCATGTCAAATTTTTTGTAAAATGGGTGTAGCACAGACTAGCTCTTCACATCCATCAACCAAGCAGAAGAAATTACAACAGATTCTATATTGCAAAGTAACAAATGTATGTGAATCTAACCTCAAAGTGAAACATCTTTATTTTTTTGTTTAAAGATATAATTTTACCTCATAGTTTGGACAACCATAAAATAATGTTGTAAAACCCGGTTAATTAACAACTAATTAACCCATAAATGAGAATTTATTCTAGAAAGCCTAAAATGTAATTTTTATGGCTTAATATGATAGAGGAGATTGAGACGAGAATTTCGGTATTAATTTTATAGAATTCGGACTAAGATTGGATCGAACGGGCCAAACCGGGCCAACCGGACCCAAAGTGGGCCAAGCCCAACTAAACTAAACCAAAACCCTAGTTTTCAGCATTCTCTCTCCTCACTAAACACACTCACATGCTGAAATTGGAGGCACAAGAGGGATGAACACTCTCTCAAGTTCTCTCCCTTGGTTGATCTTCAAACCACCATAACTTTTGATCTAGAGTTTCGATTGCCGCACCGTTTATGGCCACGCGTTCACCGCGGAGAGCTCTACAAAACCCATACAATCAATCTTGAGGTAAGCCACGTTTTGCTCTTCGAATTTCCAGCCTTATTTTCGAGTTTCATGAGCAAAAATGTTGAGATTTTGGGCTCTTTGATGTTATAGGAACCAACTCTCTTGAAGGAGAAGGTTAATCTTGTCTCTTTGGACCTTGGGTGTGGTAAGATTCTCAACTCTAGTGTAATTTGTGGTTATATGATGTTTGGGTTTTGAGATGTTGTGTATGGTTGTGATGATTGTGGCTTAGGTTGTGTATGTGTGAATATTGGAGCTTGATTGGTGATTTTGAAAAGCTTGAAAAAGGTTTGGTGGTGAAAAATCTGTTCTTGGAGGTGTTGAGGCCTTGAGAGCTTGTGGATAAGTGATTTGGAAGTGCTCCGGTTGAGCTTGAAAAATCGGCTAAGGTATGGTTTCGGTTTCCCGTATCTAATATGTAATGTGGTAGGAAATACTTAGGCTAGAGGCCCTAAGATAGGCATTGAATTGTTGATGATGTTGAATGGTTGATATATATGATGTGGTCATATATGTGATGATGATTATTA
The DNA here is from genome assembly GCF_014773155.1 of Arachis stenosperma. Lineage (NCBI taxonomy): Eukaryota > Viridiplantae > Streptophyta > Magnoliopsida > Fabales > Fabaceae > Arachis > Arachis stenosperma. The sequence continues at coordinate 121,294,389 of NC_080386.1, forward strand.
ATGCCTTGATGGTATGATGTATGAGAAATATGCATGTTGTGATATATGCTTGATGATTGATTATGGTTGAATTGTGGGTGAAATCATGATGATGGTGAGTATGATATTAATTATGTACAATGATGGTTAATTGGAATTGGTGTTGTTGAAAATTGGCATGAGGAAGAGTATATGATATGTCAATGTGTTTGGGTTTGAGCCACTTGGGTGAAGTGGGCTAAAATGATGGGATAGTGATTTTGTGAATTGTGGTAATGTGTCAATGTGTGAGTTGAGGAGGCTTGATGTTGAATTTGATATATATTGATTGATTTCAAAGGAAAGGGATGAAATTGGCATGTTTTGATTGGTTTTGAAAAGAGTTGAAAATGGCTTGTTTTGAAAATGGCACTTTGTGGTTTTTATAAAAAACATGGTTTTTGGGCATACTTTGACGGGACATAACTTGGGCTACGGATCTCTGTTTTGTGCCAAATCTGTTTAGAAAAGAAATTGGATCCGGGATGTCCATGCCGTTCAAAAAACGGGTGAAAAAACGATTTAAAATGAGGAAGTTATGTCCGTCGGAAGATTGGGGTTTGAATTTGTGAATTCTGCAGCTTTTAACTTAGAAAATTCTTAGCAGAATGGCCCCTCGCGTGTAGGCTCACTTGGCGCGTACGCGCCGTTCTTTCAGAAAATGCCATCCGCGCGTGCGCGTGATGTGCGCGGGCACGCCGATGTGCTGCACCCAATGCCCAGCCATTTTTCAGAGAGTTGTGCCAGTTTTGTGCCTGGAGCACGAGAGCACCCACGCGTATGCGTGGTTGACGCGTGCGCGTCGATTGGCTAATTTTCAATCCACGCGTTAGCATACATGACGCATACGCGTCGATGAGTTTTGTGGCTATCCACGCGTGCGCGTGGAGTGCGCGTACACGTGGCCCTGTTTTCATCCCAAAGTTAATTTTTGAGATTTAAAAGCCAAATCTCATACTTCTAAGCCTCCGATCTCACCACTTATGTCTTAAATCATTATGATATGCCTAGCAATGGGAAGAGGGCTAGTGAATGTGGTAACTTGCGAGTGAAGCAAGGAAAAAAATGAATGGTCAATGAGGATCAAAGATAATTATGTGAGAGGCGGAGGATGGCGGTGGAAGTGCTTGTTATGTCATGAGCCGAAAGGCTGTAATTGTTAATGAAACGGCTGGTTATGGATTTAATCGTGAGCCGGGTGGCTGGTTATGGATTTAACCATGAGCCGGATGGCTGGATTTTTGCCGTGTTACAGCGGAGGCATGATTATGGCTAAGTATAAATGCATATATGCTGTTGAATGAATTGTGAATGTTGCACTTCTACTGTTGGAGATGAGAGTTTCCCTGAGAGGAAACAGTGGCTAGCCACCACGTGCTCCAGGTTGAAACTCGAAGCTCTTTTGACCCTATGTCATAAGTGTGGCCGGGCACTGTGAAAGACCCGGATGAGCTCGCCCCCGTAAATATTCACCAGTGAAGGTGATGGATATAGATCATGATTATGATCAAGTTTATGATGAGTATAACTCGAGTTGGGGATGCGTGATAGAGGGACAGTCCAATGGTTAGCTACCAGGACTTGTCGGGTTGGCTCTATAACCGACAGATGATATCATCAGCCACTAGGGACAGGCATTCATCATATGCATACTATATGAATTGTTTGAGATTGCCTTTTTGACTGCATATTACTTTCTAATTGTCTAAATGCCTTATTTGTTCCTATTTGTATATTTCTTGTTTGCTATAACTGTGTTTGCTACATTATGCTCCTGCTGGTGGTTGGGAGGTGTGAAGGAATTGGAAAGGGAAGTATTAGTTAGACTGAAGAATCTTTAGTCAGTCGCCACATATGGTTTAACTTGTTTATAAGCTTTGAATTATCTGGAGGAAGTTTTAGGATTGCCTTCGGCTTTCCTCTATTATTATGTATTATATATGTGGAAGTTGTTACCATGCTGGGGACCTCTGGTTCTCACCCATGCGGATTTTGTGGTTTTCAGATGCAGGACGTGAGGTTTCCCGCTGAGGCATGCTGGAGACTTCTAGATTTACGAAGATCCTTTGTTCTCGGGACTATGTTTTGGTTTATATGTTTTGCTTAGATACTTTTATCTCCATTAAATAATACAAACTGTGATGACTCTTCTTATGGGAGATTTTGGAGAATAGGTTTCTGTATTTGTGTCCCTTTGGATTTCCTTTGGGGTTTTCCTTATTTTATCATATGTATATATTGCTATGCTCGGACCGGTTATCTTCGCAGCCGGATTTTGAGTCTTGATATTCCTGTTTTTGACACTCCTTTGTATATATATAATCTCGTGCTGGTTTATTCTTGTTCGTTATGTTTTCGATCGGAGTGTTGCGCTTTTGAGTTGCGATTTTTGTTTACCCCTTTTTCTACAAAGGCTCCTAGTTATAATCAATCATTCTTACTACTATACGTACTAAATTTTTATTTTAGAGGTCGTAATACCTTGCCATCTCTGAATTATGACTTAAGCATAAGACTCTGTATGGTAGGGTGTTACATTATGATATCAGAGCAGTTCGTTCCTGTAGAGCCTGAGGGACGGACTGACTATGCTTTTGTGCATTCTCTGTGTGTGTGTTATGTGCTATTAGTATATCTGCTTGATATAATTGGCATAAACGTTCATGAGCATGGATTTGGGACTTTGAAGAACTAGACTTCCGATATTGAGACTGATCAACTTAATATCGATTGTTTGGTGTGTATAGGGACCAGATGGCGCCTCATGGACGCGGTAGAGGCCGTGGAAGGGGTCGTACTAATGCTCGTGCGTCGGAGAATAACCCTAATGACCCGGTGAACTTTATGAATGCGTTGGAGAATATGGCTACTGCTATGCAAGCCACTGCTGAGGCTCTTGGTCAACAGATGAAAAACCATGGTAATGATGGAAGTGGAGTTCAGGGTCCGATGACACTGGCAAACTTTTTGAAGGTTAATCCACCTAAGTTCAAGGGAACTACTAGCCCGACTGAGGCTGATACATGGTTTCAGGCTATAGAGCGAGCACTGCAAGTGTAAGTGGTGCCTGAAGGACAGCGTGTCGAGTTTGCTACCTATATGCTCACCGGTGAAGCGTCGCATTGGTGGCAAGGTATCTGACGTCTTTTGCATCAGGGTGATGAATATATCACCTGGAATGTCTTCCAAGAGAAGTTCTATAAGAAGTACTTTCCGACTTTTGCTAGGACAGCTAAGGAACTTGAGTTACTACAGCTGAAGCAGGGTACCATGTCCGTATCAGAGTATACTGATAAGTTTGAAGAGCTGTTCAGGTTCTCTCGTATGTGTCAAGGGACTTCGGTGGAATATGAGGAATGAAAGTGTGTTAAGTATGAAGGAGGACTCCTGAGTGATATCTTTAGTTCAGTGGGACCAATGGAGATCAGGACTTTCTCCGAATTGGTGAACAAGTGTAGGGTTACTGAAGAGTGTGTGAAAAGGGCAACCGCTGAGAAAGGAAGTCACAAAGGATCATTCTCACAGAACCGAGGGAAGAGCTTTGCACCTAGAGGCCCGTCTTTCAAGAGGGGAAGCTCTTTCAAGAGGCCCAACAACAACAACTCCCAAGGGAAGAAGTTTGGAAAGTAGCCTCAGAATGATCAAGCTTGTACTAGATGTGGGAGTCACCATCCAAGAGCACCATGCAAGGCCGGATGGGGCTTGTGCTACAATTGTGGAAAAGCGGGGCATAAAGCCGCAAGCTGCCCGGAGAAGCAGAAACAAGGTGCTGGGAAAGCACAACAGACTGGTCGGGTGTTCACCACTTCAGCTATAGGTGCTGAGGGATCTGAGACACTCATTCGAGGTAACTATGAAATAGCTTGTCAAACTTTAAATGCTTTATTTGATTCGGGAGCATCACATTCATTCATTGCGTTTGAGAAATCCCATGAGTTAGGATTGAAGATTGTAACTTTAGGTTATGACTTAAAGGTGTATAATGCTACCCATGAAGCCATGATAACTAGGCTAGGATGCCCGAAAGTTTCCTTTAGGTTCAAGCAGCGTGATTTTGTTCATAATTTAATCTGCTTGCCGATAATCGGTCTTGATCTTATCTTGGGATTGGACTGGTTATCTAAGAAACATGTCTTGCTTGATTGTTCTACAAAGTCGGTGTACTTTATGCCGGAAGATACAGAAGGGCCGGTCGTGGTGAATAATTATTACTTGAATTCGATGATGGTGAACTGTTCTGGAACCGAATGTCAGGGTATCCTGTTGTTAACTGCGGGTGTTTCGGGTGATGATCAAAGGTTGGAACAGATTCCGGTTGTGTATGAGTTTCCGGAAGTATTTCCCGATGATATTGATGAGTTTCCACCTAACCGAGAGGTTGAGTTTGCTATTGAATTGGTGCCTGGGGCAGGCCCAATCTCAAGTGCTCCTTATAGGATGTCACCGTTAGAGATGAACGAGCTAAAGTCTCCGTTAGAGGATTTATTGGGAAAGAATTTTATACGACCAAATGTCTCTCCGTGGGGTGCGCCAATGCTACTGATAAAGAAGAAAGATGGGAGTATGCAGCTCTGTGTGGATTACAGGCAGCTGAACAAGGTCACAATAAAGAATAAGCACCCATTGCCGAGGATTGATGATCTCATGGATCAGTTGCAAGGAGCTGGAGTTTTCTCCAAGATCGATTTGCGATCCGGTTATCACTAGATAAGGGTGAGGGGTGAGGATATCCCTAAGACCGCTTTCAGGACTCGATATGGTCATTACGAGTACACTGTAATGTCTTTTGGGTTGACAAACGCTCCAGCAGTATTCATGGATAATATGAATAGAGTTTTCCGTCCGTTTCTGGATAAATTCGTTGTTGTCTTCATTGATGACATACTGATTTTCTCCAAGACTGAAGAAGAGCATGCGGAACACTTGAGGACCGTGTTGCAGATTCTAAAGGAGAAGAAACTCTATGCGAAACTGTCTAAATGTGAGTTTTGGAAGAGTGAGGTGAAGTTTTTGGGCCACGTGGTGAGTAAGAAGGGAATAGCCGTAGATCCAACTAAGGTAGAGGCTGTGATGGATTGGAAGCAACCAACCACAGTAACAGAGATAAGGAGTTTTCTGGGCTTAGCTGGCTATTACCGAAGGTTTATCAAGGGCTTTTCACAGATAGCTTTGCCAATGACAAAGTTAACCCGCAAAGATACTCCGTTTGTTTGGACTCCTGAGTGCGAGGAGAGCTTTCAGACATTGAAGAAAAAGTTGACCACTGCACCTGTGTTAGTGTTACCTGATTTGAATGAGCCATTTGAGGTGTACTGTGATGCCTCATTGAAGGGTCTAGGGTGCGTGCTGATGCAGCACCATAATGTGGTGGCATATGCTTCACGACAGTTGAGACCTCACGAGGTTAGTTACCCTACGCACGATTTGGAACTCGCTGCGGTTGTGTTTGCCTTGAAGGTGTGGAGGCATTATCTCTATGGGGTTAAGTTCCAAGTTTTCTCTGATCATAAGAGCTTGAAGTACCTCTTTGATCAGAAAGAGCTTAATATGAGGCAGAGGAGGTGGATGGAATTATTGAAGGACTACGACTTTGAGTTGAATTACCATCCGGGAAAGGCGAACGTAGTGGCGGATGCGTTAAGTCGGAAGTCGTTATATGCGGCTTGGATGATGCTCCAAGAGGAGAAGTTGCTCAAGGGGTTCAAGAGTCTGAAAATTGGTGCTCGAGAAGTATCCGGAACTTTGTGTTTGAGCCGATTAGAAATCTCAAGTGACTTTAAGTCCGAACTCCTAAAGGCTCATCAAAATGATGAAGCATTATGGAAGGTGTTACCGGCTATTGAGCAAGGGAAACAGTGGAGAGTGTCGGAAGAAAAAGATTGGTTATGGAGATTCAAGGGTAGGATCATTGTGCCGGATGTTGGCACTTTGAGGCAAGATATTTTAAAGGAGGCACACAAAAGTGGATTCTCCATTTACCCGGGAAGTACTAAGATATACCATGATTTAAAGGCGATGTTTTGGTGGCCGGGTATGAAGAATGATGTGGCAGAATATGTATCAAAGTGCCTAACTTGTCAAAAGGTAAAGATTGAACATCAAAGACCTTCCGGGATGTTGCAACCTTTAGAGATTCCACAATGGAAGTGGAAAAGTATTGCAATGGACTTTGTGTCGGGATTGCCAAGGACTAGGGCTGGTTTTGATGCTATCTGGGTGATTGTGGACCGACTGACGAAGTCAGCTCACTTTTTACCAATTCGTATGACTTACACCCTTGAGGAGCTAGCACGGTTATACATAAAGGAGATTGTGAGACTTCATGGTGTACCTGCTACTATAATCTCTGATAGAGATCCTCGTTTCACTTCAAGGTTTTGGGGTGCATTTCAGAAAGCTTTTGGAATCCGATTAAGCTTGAGTACGGCTTACCATCCTCAAACAGATGGTCAATCCGAGAGGATGATCCAAACACTAGAGGATATGTTGAGAGCTTGTATTTTAGACCAACCGGCGAGTTGGGATCGGTATATGCCATTAGTGGAGTTTGCATACAATAATAGTTATCATGCGAGCATCGGAATGGCTCCGTATGAGGCCTTGTATGGGAGGAAATGTCAATCTCCATTATGTTGGTATGAAGCTGGAGAAAAAAGCTTGTTGGGACCGGAAATGATAGCTGAGACTACGGAACAAGTCAAGAAAATCCGAGATAGGATGCTTGCGACGCAGAGTCGTCAAAAGAGTTACGCCGATCAGAGGCGAAAGCCCTTAGAATTTAAGGAAGGAGACCATGTTTTCCTTAAGGTTACTCCTACCACGAGAGTAGGTAAGGCGATTAAAGCAAAGAAGTTGAATCCTCGATACATTGGTCCATTTCAGATCCTGGAGAGGATTGGACTGGTGGCGTATCGGATGGCTCTACCACCTCATCTTTCGAACCTGCACGACCTGTTTCACGTGTCGCAGCTTCGGAAGTACACTCCTGATGCTAGCCATGTGTTGGAACCTGAATCGGTTCAGTTAAGAGAAGATTTGACGCTTCCAGTGGCTCCAGTCAGAATTGATGATACCAGTATCAAGCGGTTGCGTGGAAAAGAGGTTTCATTAGTCAAAGTGGCATGGAGTCGAGGCGGTGTTGAGGAACACACTTGGGAACTTGAGTCGGAGATGCGAACGGATTATCCGCACTTATTTTCAGGTAATTGCATTTGAATTTTGTGGGCAAAATTCCCAATTAGGTGGGTAGAATGTAAAACCTGGTTAATTAACGGCTAATTAACTCATAAATGAGAATTTATTCTAGAAAGCCTAAAATGTGATTTTTATGGCTTAATATGATAGAGGAGATTGAGACGAGAATTTCGGTACTAATTTTATAGAATTCGGACCAAGATTGGACCGAACGGGCCAAACCGGGCCAACCGGACCTAAAGTGGGCCCTTGGCCCAACTAAAATAAACCAAAACCCTAGTTTTCAGCATTCTCTCTCCTCACTAAACACACTCACATGCTGAAATTGGAGGCACAAGAGGAAAGAACACTCTCTCAAGTTCTCTCCCTTGGTTGATCTTCAAACTACCATAACTTTTGATCTAGAGCTCCGATTGCCGCACCGTTTGCGGCCACGCGTTCACTGTGGAGAGCTCTATAAAACTCATACAATCAATCTTGAGGTAAGCCATGTTTTGCTCTTCGAATTTCCAGCCTTGTTTTTGAGTTTCATGAGCAAAAATATTGAGATTTTGGGCTCTTTGATGTTATAGGAACCAACTCTCTTGAAGGAGAAGGTTAATCTTGTCTCCTTGGACCTTGGGTGTGGTAAGATTCTCAACCCTAGTGTAATTTGTGGTTCTATGATGTTTGGATTTTGAGATGTTGTGTATGGGTGTGATGATTGTGGCTTAGGTTGTGTATGTGTGAATATTGGAGCTTGATTGGTGATTTTAAAAAGCTTGAAAAGGGTTTGGTGGTGAAAAATCTATTCTTGGAGGTGTTGAGGTCTTGAGAGCTTGTGGATAAGTGATTTGGAAGTGCTCCGGTTGAGCTTGGAAAATCGGCTAAGGTATGGTTTCGGTTTCCCGTATCTAATATGTAATGTGGTAGGAAATACTTAGGCTAGAGGCCCTAAGATAGGCATTGAATTGTTGATGATGTTGAATGGTTGATATATATGATGTGGTCATATATGTGATGATGATTATTAATGCCTTGATGGTATGATGTATGAGAAATATGCATGTTGTGATATATGCTTGATGATTGATTATGGTTGAATTGTGGGTGAAATCATGATGATGGTGAGTATGATATTGATTATGTACAATGATGGTTAATTGGAATTGGTGTTGTTGAAAATTGGCATGAGGAAGAGTATATGATATGTCAATGTGTTTGGGTTTGAGCCACTTGGGTGAAGTGGGCTAAAATGATGGGATAGTGATTTTGTGAATTGTGGTAATGTGTCAATGTGTGAGTTGAGGAGGCTTGATGTTTAATTTGATATATATTGATTGATTTCAAAGGAAAGGGATGAAATTGGCATGTTTTGATTGGTTTTGAAAAGAGTTGAAAATGGCTTGTTTTGAAAATGACACTTTGTGGTTTTTATAAAAAACATGGTTTTTGGGCATACTTTGATGGGACATAACTTGGGCTACAGATCTCTGTTTTGTGCCAAATCTCTTTAGAAATGAAATTGGATCCGGGATGTCCATGCCGTTCGAAAAACGGGTGAAAAACGATTTAAAATGAGGAAGTTATGTCCGTCGGAAGATTGGGGTTTGAATTTGTGAATTCTGCAGCTTTTAAATTAGAAATTTTTTAGCAGAATGACCCCTCGCGCGTAGGCTCACTTGGCGCGTACGCGCCGTTCTTTCAGAAAATGCCATCCGCGCGTGCGCGGGTGCGCCGATGTGCTGCACCCAATGCCCAGCCATTTTCTAGAGAGTTGTGCCAGAACTGTGCCAGTTTTGTGCCTGGGGCACGAGAGCACCCACGCATACGCGTGGTTGACGCGTGCGCATCGATTGGCTAATTTTCAATCCACGCGTTAGCGTGCATGATGCATACGCGTCGATGAGTTTTGTGGCCATCCACGCGTGCGCGTACGCGTGGCCCTGTTTTCATCCCAAAGTTGATTTTTGAGTTTTAAAAGCCAAATCTCATACTTCTAAGCCTCCGATCTCACCACTTATGTCTTAAATCATTATGATATGCCTAGCAATGGGAAGAGGGCTAGTGAATGTGGTAACTTGCAAGTGAAGCAAGGAAAAAAATGAATGATCAATGAGGATCAAAGATAATTATGTGAGAGGCGGAGGATGGCGGTGGAAGTGCTTGTTATGCCATGGGCCGAAAGGCTGTAATTGTTAATGAAACGGCTGGTTATGGATTTAACCGTGAGCCAGGTGGCTGGTTATGGATTTAACCATGAGCCGGATGGCTGGATTATTGCCGTGTTACGACGGAGCCATGATTATGGCTAAGTATAAATGCATATATGCTGTTGAATGAATTATGAATGTTGCACTTCCATTGTTGGAGATGATAGTTTCCCTGGGAGGAAACAGTGGCTAGCCACCACGTGCTCCAGGTTGAGACTCGAAGCTCTTTTGACCCTATGTCATAAGTGTGGCCGGGCACTATGAAAGACCCGGATGAGCTCGCCCCCGTAAATATTCACCAGTGAAGGTGATGGATATAGATCATGATTATGATCAAGTTTATGATGAGTATAACTCGAGTTGGGGATGCGTGACAGAGGGACAGTCCAATGGTTAGCTACCAGGACTTGTCGGGTTGGCTCTATAACCGACAGATGATATCATCAGCCACTAGGGACAGGCATTCATCATATGCATACTATATGAATTGTTTGAGATTGCCTTTTTGACTGCATATTACTTTCTAATTGTCTAAATGCCTTATTTGTTCCTATTTGTATATTTCTTGTTTGCTATAACTGTGTTTGCTACATTATACTTCTGCTGGTGGTTGGGAGGTGTGAAGGAATTGGAAAGGGAAGTATTAGTTAGACTGAAGAATCTTTAGTCAGTCGCCACATATGGTTTAGCTTGTTTATAAGCTTTGAATTATCTGGAGGAAGTTCTAGGATTGCCTTCGGCTTTCCTCTATTATTATGTATTATATATGTGGAAGTTGTTACCATGCTGGGGACCTCTGGTTCTCACCCATGCGGATTTTGTGGTTTTCAGATGCAGGACGTGAGATTTCCCGCTGAGGCATGCTGGAGACTTCTAGATTTGCGAAGATCCTTTGTTCTCGGGACTATGTTTTGGTTTATATGTTTTGCTTAGATACTTTTATCTCCATTAAATAATACAAACTGTGATGACTCCTCTTATGGGAGATTTTGGAGAATAGGTTTCTGTATTTGTGTCCCTTTGGGTTTCCTTTGGGGTTTTCTTATTTTATCATATGTATATATTGCTATGCTCGGACCGGTTATCTTCGCAGCCGGATTTTGAGTCTTGATATTCCTGTTTTTGACACTCCTTTGTATATATATAATCTCGTGCTGGTTTATTCTTGTTCGTTACGTTTTCGATCGGAGTGTTGCGCTTTTGAGTTGCGATTTTTGTTTACCCCTTTTTCTACAAAGGCTCCTAGTTATAATCAATCATTCTTACTACTATACGTACTAAATTTTTATTTTAGAGGTCGTAATACCTTGCCATCTCTGAATTATGACTTAAGCATAAGACTCTGTATGGTAGGGTGTTACAAATGTACTAGGATTTTCCGCCGTCATTGAGTTCTTCATCATCATTCGAAGCCTGCAATTGCAGGAATTCACGTTCTTGCCTTCCCAATTGTGTGTTCCATTGCTGTAAGGTCTCCCAATAGATTTCTTTCTACTTGAGTTACTTTGACTTCTCTATGCACTTTTCATCATTGTATATGCAGAAGAGAAAAAAATGAATGGAAAAAGAGAAGAGGGGACAAAGAGGAGAAGACAAGAATTTGGAGATTAGGATTTTATGATTGAAAATGAGCGAATTTGGGTATTATAAACTAATTTTGGATATCAATTTAAATTCTATTCAACTTTTGTCCACATTACCGTACAATTGCAAATTTGGAATGCCAACCTGGCACTTGACGTTCCACATCATTAAATTTACACGACCATTCTCCAAAGAACTAATAGAAATGCACGTTTTTGAGTTTAGGAGATTTAAGCTGCGTTTGGTTTAGCTTTAAAAAGAAGAGAATGAGATTTAGACAGTGTTTGGTTTAGCGTTAGAAATAAGAGAAGCACGTTTAAGTGCATTGAACGCATCCTCTTTTATGTGTGGATGTCTTTTTTGCTCTAAACATCAAAGTGTGTGTTTGGATTCACGTTGAGTAAACTGGAGTTTGAATGAAAGTGATTTTGTAAAATTGATTTTGGGTGAAAGTGATTTTGTGCCAACATGATTTATGTTTGGCAACTTTTTACTAAAATTGATTTTGATAAAATAAATATTGTTTGGATGATATTAGTTAAAATTATTTCTAAATAAATAATTAATTAATTACTAAAAAATATAATATTAAATTATAATATTATTTTTTAGTATTTTTTATATAGTACTTTTTTATAGTACTCTATTTTAGTATATTATAATTTTTTATTATTATAATAAAATTAATATTTATTTATGAAATTAAAGATAACATATAAAAATTCACAACTTTTTAAGTATTTTTTATAGTAAAAATTAATATTTATTTATTAAATTAAAAATAATATATAAAATAACATATTTTAATAATCTTTTTAAATACTCTTAATAATCTTATTTTTATTATTATTTTAGGTTCTAATTTTTTACTAATTATATTTTTATTATTATTTATAATTAATTTTTTATTTAATTTATCATTTCTAATAGAAACAATAATACATATTATAAAGAATTAAAATAGTAAATAGTGCACAAAAATTAGAATAATTGTTTTAGTATTCAGTATTTCTTATTTAAATAAATTATGAAAAAGACCAATAATAACTAACAACAAACCTAAACGTACGTTGAGTAAACGTAGAAGCTATAATTTCTTGCTTCTAGGGAACGAGCTTTTGATATGCAAAATCATGTTGGCGTTCAGAGAAAAAAAATTGCCAAAACAACGTTCAAAGCACCTAAACGTACTTTTAACCTCTTCAACGTGTTTCACAAACACAAAGTAATTTTACGTTTTTTAACGGGCGTTTACAAGAAGTTAAAAATTGTAGCTTCTGCGTTTAGAAAATTTCGTTAGCATTGAATTTATTTTTTTCTTATCAATTTTACCCTTTATTTCCTTACTTGTAGTCTCTTTAGTACTCAAATATTTTAAATATATAATTATATTTTTTATAAAATTTTTAATTTTGGTTTTGTATAAAAAAAATTATATTTTTTTAGCTCTGTTAAAATTTATAAGTGTAATTCTTGTATATTAATTTATTATTATAATTTTATTATAATATAATTATTGATCTCATTAAAAAGAACAAAGTAAATAAAAAAACTAATTATAACTAATAATAAAGTCATAAATAATTAAAATTTATAATTTAAAATAGTATTAGATAAAAAAATACTGAGAATACTAAAAAAATTATAAGTAATATAATTTAATAAAGTATATTTTGATATATTTTTATATATTATTTTTACTTTTGATATAAAAATATATTTTACCAATTTTATATGTTATTTTTATTTTAATAAGTAAATGTTAATTTTATTATAAAATTAATTAATAAAATCTATTTAAATATCTAAATTAAAATAATAGGATAATTAATAAAATATCTACATTTATTTTACTATAATCTATTTTGATATAAAGATTACTTAATATAAATTACTTTAACACAAAGTTACTTTTCATCAAAATCAAGTTTGCAAAATCAATTTTATACAAATTTCCATCTATAAACTGTAATCCAAATTTCAAAGACACACTTAATTGATCATTTATTAAAATGAGAAACTGAATTAAAAAGCAATTTAAATTTTATGAACTATTTTAAATATTTATTCAATTACAAAATTATACCAATTATTATATATTGGATTAAATTTACAAGTTTATCAGCTTTCGAACGGGTGCAAATCTTGTTATAATCCTATATTTAAAAAAATTAATTACCAAATCAATTACATATATGTAAATATATAAAATATAAATTAAAAATATATAAAACAATATAAATATATAATAGTTAATTTTTAATGTATACTTTTATGTTATCTTTAATCTTTCAAGTTTGTGTTTAAACTTTAAATATTATAATATATTTTTATCTTCTCTATTCATATTTTTTTTAAAACAAAATTTACACAATTGTTGTAAAATACGTAAAAAAGGAAACTAAGTTATTGTAAAATAGTAAAATACATAAAAGGAGGAAACTAAGTTATGTAAAACTATAAACCAACAAATTATTGTATTGCGCTCACTTGAGCTGGTTAAGATTAACATATTTTTTTAACAATATTTGATCTTATTAATCAGATTTTAAGTTTTAATAAGATCTTTTTCTATTTTAATATAGATATCTTTTACTATTAAAAGTTTTAACCCTCAAATTCTTTTCGATAAAATTAAAGAGCGTAAAAAAAAGAATGATGAAAAATACTACTTATACTTTAATGGCTTCTTCTCTCTTTACACCTTTCGTCTAAGCATTTAACAAACATACCTCATTAATAATGATGATGATGATCCTATAACAGCTGATCGAAAGAGAACAAGCGTTATGAATGGAAGAATATATTGAAAGGTTATGTTGGAGCATGATGTATTAGTTCTTCTCACGGTTGGATTGTACTTTTAAATCAGAATGAAGTTTTACTTCTTCTAAACTTTTCTTCTTCCACTACCATTAACCTATCACCTCTTTCACTTTTATTCTTGCACCATGTCGCATATTCTTACTTTGCTGAATACTTAAGGAAAACCTTCATAGTCAAAACAATCATGATGTGTTGTTCCTCTCCTTCAAACTACATTCTTGTCATCATATATGGTTCTAACTACAAGATTGCTTATTGCAATTCCACAACTTGGACTAAGCTCTCTGATGATAAGAAATCTTATTGTGACATTGTGTTCAGCAATAATTATCTTTATGCCCAGACACAAGATAGTTATATTGAAGTTTGGAATATATGTGAAAAAATTCTTAAAAGATCGATTCTTTTAACACCAATTATGGAGGCGAATTATGAAGAGGAGAAATAATATTTAGGAGATAACTTCTCAAAAAATTTGTACTTAATGGTATCTGCAAAAGAAATCTTGCTAGTAATAAGATTTATTGGAAATTTTGTGAATAGTGACGGATTGGTAGTAGAAGAAGATCTTTTATCATCTGAGGATATACAACCATTAATTTGTCTTTATAGATCAAAGTATTTTATTGTTTATAAACTTGATATTGGAGACAAGAAGTGGAAAAAGATGAGATCTTTACATGATAAAATTCTGTTCTTTGGTGCTAATTAGTCTGTATCAATGGATGCTAAAACTTGCTTGGGATGTGAAACAAACTCATTCTACTTTACAGATGATAGGTGGGAAGAGATGACTTTAGGCAGCGTTTGGTTTCAAAAACACAGACACAGAGGCATGGACGCGCTAGAACATGTCCTATGTTTGTTTGTTGAGACACAAATCTTTGATGGACACATTAGTACATAAGTATACACAAAATACATGTATTCAGTGTACTTCCAAAATAATGAGACACAGAGACACAATCAATTAGACACAATTTTTTACTCATTTACCCCTTATTAATTTCTTAATCCTAATTCTTTTTTCTCTTTCTCCTTCTCCATCCACCGTTCTCCTTCCTCCCTCCTCTCTCCTTCTGCCATCACATCCCGTCGTCCAGATTCGGCGCCACCACCGCATCTCCCTATTTTTCCAGATCCATGCGTCGCCGCTACTGTGTCTCCCACTTCGTCCAAATCTGAGTGCTGCCACTGTGTCTCCTCCTCCGTCCAGATCTGCGCACCGCCACTCGTCTCCTCCTTCGTTCAGATCCACCGTCGCCGCTACGTCTCCTTTTTCGTCCAGATTTGCAGCTGTCGCCTCTCCTCCCTCTCTATGATGCCCACAACTGCCTCTCCTTCTTCCTCTTCGAGTTTGCCATTGTTGCCTCTTCCTCTACCTTGGTTTTTCTCTTTTTAAAGTTTGCTCTTTAGTTAACTTCTCCTCCTTTTTTGTTTTTCTGTTGAAAAATAAAAATTCTTATTGATTTTTGTAAAATTTTTGCTGATTGATTTGTGGTGAATTGTGTGTGATGATGAATCTGTAGTGGTGGAGATGGTGGATGATAGTGGTAGCAATAGTGGTTGATATTTTTTTTATTTATAAGAATAATATAGACTTTTTCTAATTTTATTGTGTCTTGTTCAATATTTACCAAACACAGTACATAGACACTAATAATTTGTGTCCATATCTTTAATGTCTATCTATGTCTCTATCTCAAAAAATACATAAACCAAACGCTACCTTAAATTACATGTATAGTGGACATGATTGGGATGTTTTCAATATTCAAGATAAATGTATTAAAAGTCTCATGCAATGTGCAGATAAAATTGATCCTTCACCAATTTGGGTTGTTTTAACTCCACAACATTGTACTAACTTGCATGCATTAATATGTTTATTATGTTGTATGCCTAAATTTGATATTCACCCTTATATTTGTTATTCCATAGTAATTTAGGATTTGCCATTTAGAATGATATATTCTTTTGTAATTGATTTTTTTTGTTTCTTCTCTATTTGACATTTCAAAGAATCATGTTAAGAACTTAAGATTCACTAGCCTCTTTTTTTTTTCAAATAGGATTCTTGGGTAGTGGGTTTTGGATGTCTTTCAAAGACTAGTGCTACATCTTGAATAAGTGTCTATTATTTTTCATGCTTACAATAAATGAAGAAAACATTTGGTTTTGTATATGCAATAATGGCAGTTGCTGGTATAGTTTTATGTTTTAACTCATCACCTGATTCGGTTATTCCACTTATATTTGGTTTAGTGTTTCTGTTTTGCTGCTTTACAGAGTCATGGAATTCTATTCTTGCTACTCTTGAGAGTGTAGAGGTGAACTTATGATTGGATTACTAAAATTACTACATAAAATATGCTCTTGACAGTGAATAAAAAAGAAAAAAATATATTAAATCTATATTTTTTAAAATTATCTTTTGAATAATTTTTATAGGTTTAAACAAGTCAAGAAGTTAGCTTGATGAGTTGTGTTAGAGAGAGATTGATGTATGATGGTGCAACTGTATTAGCTCCTCTGGCTTAATACATGATTTTGATTTCTAGAATTACATTATTTCTGCCTTCTTAATAACAAAGGAATGCAGCCTCCAAATAAATGTGCCTGAAGTAGGACTGACAATCTATATTCTATCCACAGATACCCAATCTGGACCAACCCGTTCGGGTAGGGTTGTCTACCCGACCCACTGCGGGTAGAGTAAGATGCGGTGCGGGTTTACTTGCGGGTAAGGTAGGGTACGAGTTCAGGGTATATCCTATCCTACCCTACCCGTGCCCCTAATATATTATATAATATATATGTAAAAGTTATGTATGTAGTAAAGAAAGTGATTGTTGAAGCCACAATCTTTCTCTTATAAAAATTTGAAATAACCACTAAGTTAGTTGATTATCATATTATTTGTAATTTTATGTTAGATTTCTTTAAGATATTATTGTTTTAATTTTAATAACCACTTAATTTTTTATTTTTATTTTATTAATATGTATGAAATTTGAAATGGTTGAATTTTATATTTGTTTGAATTTTTTTTACTTTTTCTACGAATAGGGTTAGGTAGGGTAGGATTTAGAACTTTAGAGTGTGGGTAGGGTTAGGGTTGAGAAATTGTCAACCCGCGGATAAGGTAGGATAGAATTTTAAAAAGTTTTTAACTTGCAGGTAGAGTTAGGGTAGAGTCCAAACTCTACCCTACCCTACCCTACCCTACCCATTACCAACCCTAGCCTGAAGGAACATAAATGATACTCCTCAGGTTTTATTGATTCACAAGTTACGTATTGTCTTCTAGTTTGACCTTATTAACAAATTTGTCACTATGATACTCCTTTGACAATTGACAATTTGACTCATTGACCAATACTATGATACTCCTTCTGCTTCTTAATGCTTCATAAGATAACTTTTTTTGTTTTTTTGCTAATTGGCAAACTAATATACTAAACGTAGAAAACCTGCTATGCTGGTAACACGTTGAGTATTTTCTTGTGCTTTCTATAACTAAAGTTCTTATTTACACTTTTACAAGCCCATCAGGAGTTAATTATCCCAACGAGTTGTTCCTATTTGAGCTATTTTAATTTTTTTCGCACCTTCCATCATCATACACGCTGAAAAGAAAACAAGATGAACTGAAAAAAAAAAGACAGAGGAGAAGATAAGAATTTGGGGATTATGATTTTATAATTGAAAATAGACTAATTTGAGTATTATAATATAATTTCATATACCAATTTAAATCATATTTAATTTTCATCCACATCAGTATACAGTTAGAATGCCAACTAGACACATGACGTTTCACATCATTAACATTTGAGAAAGTATGAGGAGCCAATGTATTTAGTATACAATGTGTATAATAGAAATAAGAAAGAAAATTAAAATTATATGATAATTAATTTAATTAATTTTTAATAATTACTCGTTTTGAATTCAAATATTATGGTGAGTTTTTTTTCAACATTAACCCTAATTCTAATTCTCTCTCAGCGCTGTTCTTCTTCTTCTTTCCTCTCAACACTAGCGTCCCATCTTCCTCCCTCGCATTGCCATCATCCACCGTACCAAGCCCCCCTTGCGCCGCCCTCCTCAATTGTGCCTCAACGGGCGCATCCTCTCTCATGTCGCCCTCCACCATGCTGCTGCGACACCGACCACCGTTAGCGCGGCCATTGAAGCTCGTCACCACATGCTGCCCGACAGCTTCTCCCCTGGTTGCGCACCGGATTTGTTGCGATCCTGCTCCCCCCAACTGATACCCACCAACACGGTAATCTTCTCTCTACAGTGCTGTTTCAATTTTTATCCTCCTCGTATCATTAATTTTCTAGGTTTGAATAAAAGTGTGTTGGATATTTTGTGTGTTTTTTTTCTATGTTTTGGAATTTTTTTCTCATGAGGTTAGATGTTTAATTTACTTGATGAGTTTGGAAAACTCTAAACTAATTTGATGATGATCAAATATTATTAAAATAATTAATTACAAAATTATCAATTTAATCTTCAAAGCTATATTTGCTGATTAATAATTTTGTTATTTTGCAGGATATGTATATTGGGCTAAAAGAAAAATTTATAAGCCCAATGTGAAGTTAAAATTCAGCTTTGGTACAAAAATGGTTTAATATATGTAGCTGAATTTATGATGTGTTAATTGGGCCAGAATTATGTTAAACAAGCCCAAAATAATTGCTGCTCCAAGTCCATTAAGGCTTGGATGAAAAGAGAAAGCAAATCTGCATGCTTTGTTCCGTTACCTCTCTTTCTCTTTAGTTGGAATTCAAATTTTTATGAAATAGCCTTAATTGCCTTGGTAATATGAGAGAGAAAATGCAAATGTAATTTGATGGCCATTAAATGTGAGCTACACGTTACAAGACAGAAAAGAAAAGGAAGTGGATTTTTAATTGAACATAATTGATTTTAATTCCTTTCTTTTTTTTCATTTGGAAGCCTTTTTCTTTCTTCTCTCTCATCTCTCTTTCTCACCTTCGGTCATATCAACACAGAGAAAGCATGGAGGTTATGGCTACACACCGAAGAAAAAGAGAAGAAGAAGCACGCCTAAAGACCATCGCAATGATGGCAAGAAAAAATAACAAAATAAAAGTATGCTGTGGCTGAGATTATCACCAAAAGTGGTAAGATTTGGTGAGGTAATTTCGGATTCTTCATACTCAAAAAGAAAGAAGGAGATTCGGCCAGCAATGAGGAGATTCTTGGAGGCATGGCTTGTCTCTGATTCTGCTCAACCACCACAGGAAGTAGCTAGAGTGGCGAAGTGATGGAAGAGGCAGAGATTGGAGCAGATGAAGTTATCATCATCATGAAGCATCAAGGGCCAGAAATCCATCTTGGAGAGCAAGCCAAGGATGGAGCGCTCGGATTGATGAAGAGTGATGACCAAGGAAGAACTAGAGGTATTTGCATGTTGGGTTTTGCATGAGTTACCTCTTCTCTCTGTGTGGCCGAACCGGATCTGTTTTGAAGGAAAAGAAGTTAAGCTTGGTTTTTGTTTCAACTGTGAAGGCTTCACTTCTCTATAAAAGGGGTGAACAGTCATGGTTTGATGCAAGGAGAAAGTTTGAGAGTGCAAGGCACAGAAGTCTCATAGCTACCTAAGCTTACGGATTTTCTTCTCCTTCAATGTATTCTGTTTAGTATTTTTCTGTTTAATTTTGTCATGTCTTGAGTCTCATGAAAAAAGGCAAACAGTGAGGTTTGTAAGAAAAAGTCATAGAGCGGAAAAAGGCAGAGAGTGCAAAATTAAAAGAAAAAGCCATAAATGTCTTAGAGTTCCTTTGTTCATCTATGTTGTATTTCATGATTCTGTGGGAATCCCCTTGTAAGTTGGGTTAGCACTTTATAATTTGTAATCTGGATGATTATAGTGAAATTCCATCATTGTTGTGATGGAGACTGGATGTAGGCTGCATTGCACTTAGTAGCTGAACCAGGATATATCTGGGTGTAATCTTCTCTCTCTACCTCTTCATTTCTGTTTCTGTTGCACAGGAGCTAAAATCAAAAATGTCTCGTGCCAAGTGACGAGACAAAAGTAAAAAGTCTCGTGGCTAGAGACGAGACAAAAACAGAAAAGTCTCCTCAAAGACCAAAAAGTGTAATCAAGAAAAAGGGGGCTAAGATTCAACCCCCCTTCTCTTAGCCACTGAAACCATCAATTGGTATTAGAGCTTGGTCTCAAAGAGATCAAGCTTTGCAGCTTGGAGAAAAGATCCTCATGGCAGAAAGCAGTGGCTCAAATCTGGTATCGTACAATCTCACAAAAGGGCAGTCAAGCAATAGACCGCCTCTTTTCAATGGGAAAAACTATACCTATTGGAAGGAGAGAATGAAGATATTTGTGCAAGCAGTAGACTATAGGCTTTGGAAAATCATCCTAGAAGGACCACAGTTTCCTACTAACACAAGTGCTGAAGGAGTAAGCACTCTTAAACCAGAAGCAAGCTGGACCGAAGAAGATAGGAAGAAAGTGGAGCTAAATGCCAAGGCCATAAATCTACTCAATTGTGCTATCAGCTTCGAGGAGTACCGACGGGTATCACGATGCACAACGGCAAAAGAAATCTGGGATAAATTACAAATCACTCATGAAGGAACCACCATTGTAAAGAAGACTCGGATAGACATGTTAAATAGGGAATATGAAATGTTTACAATGAAGGAAGGAGAATCCATTGATGAACTGTTCGAATGGTTCAACACCATCACTGTTGGCTTGGATGCTATGGGAGTAACACATTCTGATTCTGTGCTTGTGAGAAGAGTGCTGAGATGTCTCACTAAAGAGTGGAAAATAAAAGCTTTAATTATTTCTGAGAGCAGTAATCTTGATTCCATGACACTTGATGATTTGAGAGGAAACCTTCTTGCTTTTGAAAACACTTATTTAAAGAAGGAATCAAAAAAGAAAAGAATTGCATTTTCTTCTATAACTAACCCTCTGAATGATGAATCCAGTGATAACTCTTCTAAAAATGAATTTGTGTTGTTTGCCAAAAAATTCAGGAAAATGGTGAAGTTCAAAGGCAAAGGCGGCAGCTCAAAGAAAATGAAGAAAGACCTTAGCAAAGTGACTTGTTTCAACTGCAAGGAAATGGGGCATTACAAATCTGATTGTCCCAAGTTGAAGAAAGAGGAGAAGAAAAAATGAGGGAAGAAGAAAGGTCTAATGGCATCATGGGAAGACTTGGAAAATGACTCAGACAGTGATGAAGAATCTGAGACCAAGTCACAGCCTTGTCTCATGGCAAATTATGTAGATCAGGTATTTTTTCAAAACCCTAACACTGAAGACATTCATCTTATGATAGATCACCTTTTTGAAAAAATAAGATGTTTTCTGACTGATAATCAAGATCTTGGACAACAAATTTTTATTCTTAAAGCTGAAAATAATTTTCTCAAAGAAAAGCTAAGGGAGGCCGAAACTGCTTGTGATCTTGTGGAAGAAAATAAGCAGTTGAAAGCTCAACTTAGAAGTTGTGAAAGTGATCACTCGGTAGTTGCATATGTAAACTGTTTTAAGGAAAATGAAGAGTTGCTGAAAAAGGTTAAAAGTCTTGAAAATAACTTAGCCAAATTTACTCAAAGTTCTGAAAATCTAAATCAAATTTTGGCTAGTCAAAAACCACTCTTTGATAAAGCTGGTTTGGGGTTTTATAAATCTGATAAGAAACCTTCTTTTAAAGATAAAGCTTCTTCATCCAATGACACAAGGTTTCAAGATCCCACCTACTTTAACAAAACAGCAACTCCAAGGTTTTGTAGGTTATGCAACCGAAGCGGTCATTTTCCTGTTCAGTGTTTCTTTGGTGAAAGAATGATTGGTGATAAAGTCTACAAAGTTGTTTTTTATTACAATAATTTGGGACATAGGAGATGGTTTAACGTAAAAGGATCCAAGAAAATTTGGATACCTAAGGTCACTTGAGCTTATTTTGTAGGTATGCCTAGCATCCAAGAGGAAGGAAAATATGTGGTACATGGACAGCGAATGCTCTAGGCATATGACCGGAAAGACAACCTTCTTCATAAAGATTGATGAAAAAACTGGGGATATTCTTTTTGAAGCTAAGAGATGCAACAATGTGTATGGATTAACTCTTGAGAATTTGAAAGAACAAAATGTAACATGTTTTACATCTCTTGAATCTGAAAAATGGCTATGGCATAGAAAGTTGGGTCATGCTAGCATGTAACAAATTTCTAAGCTAGTGAAGAAAAATATGGTTAGAGGAATTCCTAAAATTAAATTTGATAAGGATCTTACTTGTGATGCTTGTCAATTAGGCAAACAAGTCAAATCCTCTTTTAAACCAAAAGATGGAATTTCAACCAAAAGGCCATTAGAGATGTTACATATTGATCTTTTTGGTCCAACTAGAACACAAAGTCTAGGAGGTAAACACTATGGTTTGGTAGTGGTAGATGATTACTCTAGATTTGGTTGGGTACTTTTTTTTGCTTATAAAAATGATGCTTTCCATGCTTTCCCAACCCTTTGCAAGAAAATTCAAAATGAAAAAGATTTAAAAGTAGCTCATTTGAGAAGTGATTGATGAGCGGATAATTTATACGCTTTTTGGCATTGTTTTTAGGTAGTTTTTAGTAAGTTTAAGCTACTTTTAGGGATGTTTTCATTAGTTTTTATGTTAAATTCACATTTCTGGACTTTACTATGAGTTTGTGTGTTTTTCTGTGATTTCAGGTAAATTCTGGCTGAAATTGAGGGATTTGAGCAAAACTCTGAAAAAGGCTGACAAAAGGACTGCTGATGCTGTTGGAATCTGACCTCCCTGCACTCGAAATGGATTTTCTGGAGCTACAGAACTCCAATTGGTGCGCTCTTAACGGCGTTGGAAAGTAGACATCCAGGGATTTCCACCAATATATAATAGTCCATACTTTATTCGGAAATTGACGACGTAACTTGGCGTTGAACGCCAAGTACATGCTGCTGTCTGGAGTTAAACGCCAGAAAAACGTCATGATCCGGAGTTGAACGCCCAAAACACGTCATAACTCGGAGTTCAACTCCAAGAGAAGCCTCAGCTCGTGGATTGAACAAGCTCAGCCCAAACATACACCAAGTGGGCCCCGGAAGTGGATTTATGCATCAATTACTTACTCATGTAAACCCTAGGAGCTAGTTTATTATAAATAGAACATTTAACTATTGTATTGGGCGTCTTTGACCAGATCCTGGATTGTATTTTGAATCTTTGATCATTCGGTCTTGTGACCACATGGGGGCTGGCCATTCGGCCATGCCTGAACCTTTTACTTGTGTATTTTCAACGGTGGAGTTTCTGCACACCATAGATTAAGGGTGTGGAGCTCTGCTGTACCTCAAGTATTAATGCAATTCTATTTTCTTTCATTCAATTCTCTCTTATTCTTATTCCAAGATATTCATTCGCACCCAAGAACATGATGAATGTGATGATTATATGACCCTCATTATCATTCTCACTTATGAACGCGCGTGATTGACAACCACTTCCGTTCTACATGCAACAGAGCTTGAATGTGTATCTCTTAGATTCCCCAACAGAATCTTCGTGGTATAAGCTAGATAGATGGCAGCATTCATGAGGATCCGGAAAGTCTCACCTTGTCTGTGGTATTCCGAGTAGGATCCTGGGAATCCGGAAAGTCTAACCTTGTCTGTGGTATTCCGAGTAGGATTCCGGTAATGAATGACTGTGACGTGCTTCAGACTTGCAAGTGCTGGGCGTGATGACAAACGCAAAAGAATCAAGGGATTCTATTCCAGTAGGCGCGGGAACCAACCAGTGATTAGCCGTGCTGTGACAGAGCGCGTGAGCGTAGTTTTCACTGCAAGGATGGGATGTAGCCTTCGGCCAGGTGATGCCTCCAGACGATTAGCCATGCGAGTGACAGCCGCAGAGGACCATTTTCCCGAGAGGATTAAAAGTAGCCATCGTCGAACGGTGAACCCCAATACACAGCTTGCCATGGAAAGGAGTAAGAAGGATTGAGTTGAAGCAGTAGGAGAACAGGCGTTCTTGAGCCATACAGTATCTCCATTCGCTTATCTGAAATTCCCACCAATGAATCTGCATAAGTATTCTATCCCTTTTATTATTTCTTCTTATTATTAATTTTCAAAACCATAAACAAATTTAATCTGCCTGACTGAGATTTACAAGGTGACCATAGCTTGCTTCATACCAACAATCTCTGTGGGATCGACCCTTACTCGCGTAAGGTTTATTACTTGGACGACCCAGTACACTTGCTGGTTAGTTGAACGGAGTTGTGTTCACTCGTGCCAATTTCAAATTCCATAATTTTACAATGAGTACAACTTAAAGAATATGGATCACAATTTCGTCCACCAAGTTTTTAGCGCCGTTGCCGGGGATTGTTCGAGTATGGACAACTGACGGTTCATCTTGTTGCTCAGATTAGGTAATTTTCTTTTCAAAATCTTTTTCAAAAATTTTTCTTTTATTTTTCGTTTTTATAAATTTTATTTTCGAAAAAAATTTAATAAAAATACAAAAAATTCATAAAAACATAAAAACTAAAAATATTTTGTGTTTCTTGTTTAAGTCTTGAGTCAAATTTTAAGTTTGGTGTCAATTGCATGCTTTTAAAAATTTTTCTTGCATTTTTCGAAAATCCCATGCATTCATAGTGTTCTTCATGATCTTCAAGTTGTTCTTGGTAAGTCTTCTTGTTTGATCTTGATGTTTTCTTGTTTTGTGTCTTTTCTTGTTTTTCATGTGCATCTTTGCATTCATATTTTCCAAGCATTAAAAATTTCTAAGTTTGGTGTCTTGCATGTTTTCTTTGCATCAAAGATTTTTCAAAATTATGTTCTTGATGTTCATCATGATCTTCAAAGTGTTCTTGGTGTTCATCTTGACATTCATAGCATTCTTGCATGCATTCATGGTTTTGATCTAAAAATTTCATGCATTGAGTATTTTTGTTGTTTTTCTCTCTCATAATTAAAAATTCAAAAATCAAAAAAATATCTTTTCCTTATTTTCCTCCAAATTTTCGAAATTTTGGGTTGACTTGGTCAAAAAAAATTTTCAAAATTAGTTGTTTCTTACAAGTCAAGTCAAAATTTCAATTTTAAAAATCTTATCTTTCTAAAATCTTTTTCAAAAATCATATCTTTTTCATTTTTTCTATTTTTCGAAAATTTCAAAAACATTTTTTTAAATTATTTTCAAAATCTTTTCCTTATCTTTACATCATAATTTTCGAAAATTCACTAATAATTAATGTGATTGGTTCAAAAATTTGAAGTTTGTTACTTTCTTGTTAAGAAAGGTTCAATCTTTAAGTTCTAGAATCTTATCTTGTAGTTTCTTGTTAGTGAGTTAAATAATTTCAAAATTTTTTAATTAAATCTTTTTATCTTTTACTTGATCTTTTTCAAAAATTTTATCTTTTTCAAAATTTTTTTTTTCAAAATATCCTATCTAACTTGCTATCTTCTTATCTTTTTCAATTTTGATTTCAAATCTTTTTCAATCAATTAACTAACTTCTTGTTTGTTTCTTATCTTTTTCAAAACCACCTAACTACTTTTCCCTCTCTAATTTTCGAAAATATCTCATCCCTTTTTCAAACATTCTTTTTAATTAATTAATTGTTTCATGTTTTAATTTTAATTACATTTTATCTCTAATTTTCGAAAATCACTAACCCCTTTTCAAAAACTATTTTCGAAATCTCCCTCCTCCTTTCTTCTTCTATTTAATTATTTAATTACTAACACTTCTCTTCACCTCTCTTCATCCAAAAATCTGAATCTCCCTCTTCATTCTTCTACCCCTTCTTTTTCTACTAACATAAAGGAATCTCTATACTGTGACATAGAGGATTCCTCTTTCTTTTCTTGTTTTCTCCTCTTTCATATGAGCAGGAACAAGGATAAAGGCACTCTTGTTGAAATTGATCCAGAACCTGAAAGGACTCTGAAGAGGAAATTAAGAGAAGCTAAGTTAAATTATTCTAAAGGTAACCTTTCAGAAACATTAGAACAAGAGAAGGAGATGGCAGCCGAAAATAATAATAATGCAAGGAGAATGCTTGGTGACTTCACAAAGCCAACGTCCAAGTTTGATGGAAGAAGCATCTCCATTCCTGCCATTGGAGCCAACAACTTTGAGCTGAAACCTCAGCTAGTTGCCTTAATGCAACAAAACTGCAAGTTCTATGGACTTCCATCTGAAGATCCCTATCAGTTCTTAACTGAGTTCTTGCAGATCTGTGAGACTGTAAAGACGAATGGAGTTGATCCTGAAGTCTACAGACTCATGCTTTTCCCTTTTGCTGTAAGAGACAGAGCTAGAGTATGGTTGGATTCACAACCCAAGGATAGCCTGGACTCCTGGGATAAGCTGGTCACTGCCTTTTTGGATAAATTCTTTCCTCCTCAAAAGCTGAGCAAGCTGAGAGTGGATGTTCAAACCTTCAAACAAAAAGATGGTGAATCCCTCTATGAAGCTTGGGAAAGATACAAGCAGCTGACCAAAAGATGTCCA
Source organism: Arachis stenosperma (assembly GCF_014773155.1). Classification (NCBI taxonomy): domain Eukaryota; kingdom Viridiplantae; phylum Streptophyta; class Magnoliopsida; order Fabales; family Fabaceae; genus Arachis; species Arachis stenosperma. The sequence continues at coordinate 121,320,778 of NC_080386.1, forward strand.
TCTGACATGTTTTCAGAATGGACCATATTAGATATATTCTATTATGGTCTATCTGAATTTTTGAAAATGTCATTGGACCATTCTGCAGGTGGATCTATTCACCTGAAGAAAACGCCTGAAGAGGCTCAAGAACTCATTGACATGGTTGCAAACAACCAGTTCATGTACACTTCTGAGAGGAATTCCGTGAATAATGGGATATCTCAAAAGAAAGGAGTTCTTGAAATTGATGCTCTGAATGCCATATTGGCTCAGAACAAAGTGTTGACTCAACAGGTCAACATGATCTCTCAAAATCTGAATGGATGGCAACATGCATCTAACAGTACTAGAGAGGCAGCTTCTGAAGAAGCTTATGATCCTGAGAACCCTGCCATGGCAGAGGTTAATTACATGGGTGAACCTTATGGAAACACTTATAACCCATCATGGAGAAATCATCCAAATTTCTCATGGAAGGATCAACAAAAGCCTCAACAAGGCTTTAACAATGGTGGACGTAATAGGCTGGGCAATAGCAAGCCATATCCATCATCTTCTCAGCAACAGACAGAGAATTCTGAACAAAACACCTCTAATTTAGCCAATGTAGTCTCTGATCTGTCAAAGGCCACTTTTAGTTTCATGAGTGAAACAAGATCCTCCATCAGAAATCTGGAGGCACAAGTGGGCCAGCTGAGTAAGAAAGTCATTGAAACTCCTCCCAGTACTCTCCCAAGCAATACAGAAGAGAATCCAAAAGGAGAGTGCAAAGCCATTGACATAGTCAATATGGCCGAATGCACAAAGGAGGAGGAGGACGAAAATCCTAGTGAGGAAGACCTCCTGGGACGTTCCTCAAGCAAGAAGGAGTTTCCTATTAAGGATCCAAAGGAATCTGAGGCTCATACAGAGACCATAGAGATTCCATTGAATCTTCTTCTGCCATTCATGAGCTCTGAAGACTATTCATCCTCTGAAGAGGATGAAGATGTAACTGGAGAGCAAGTTGCTCAATACTTAGGAGCTATCATGAAGCTGAATGCCAAGTTATTTGGTAATGAGACTTTGGAAAGTGATCCTCCCTTGCTCATTAATGAACTGGATACTTGGATTCAGAAAATTCTACCTCAAAAGAAACAAGATCCTGGCAAGTTCTGAATACCCTGTACCATAGGCACCATGATCTTTGAAAAGGCTCTGTGTGATCTGGGGTCAGGGATAAATCTAATGCCACTCTCTATAATGGAGAAGCTGGGGATCATTGAGGTACAACCTGCCTTGTTCTCATTACAACTGGCAGAGAAGTCATTGAGACAAGCTTATGGAATAGTAGAGGACGTGTTAGTAAAGGTTGAAGGCCTTTACATCCCTGCTGATTTCATAATCCTAGACACTAGGAAGGAAGAGGATGATTGCATCATCCTTGGAAGACCTTTCCTAGCCACAGCAGGAGCTGTGATAGATGTCAACAGAGGAGAGCTAGTCCTTCAATTGAATGGGGACTACCTTGTGTTTAAGGCACATGGCCATCCCTCTGTGACAGAAGAGAGTAAGCATGAAGAGCTTCTCTCAGTTCAGGGTCAAGAAGAGCCCCCACAGTCAAACTCTAAGTTTGGTGTTGGGAGGCCACAACCAAACTCTAAGTTTGGTGTTAAGTTCCCATATCCAAACTCTAAGTTTGGTGTGGACAACTATACAACATTGACCTGATCACCTTGTGGCTCCATGAGAGCCATTGTCAAGCTATTGACATTAAAGAAGCGCTTGTTGGGAGGCAACCCAATTTTATTTATCTAATTTCTATTTTATACTATTTTATTGTTATTTTGTGTTTTATTAGGTACATGATCATGAGGAGTCACAAAAAAATCATAAAAATTAAAAACAGAATCAAAAACAGCAGAAGAAAAAATTTTCACCCTGAAGGACGCACAGGCTGGCGTTCAACGCCAGTAAGGTGCATCTGGCCGGCGTTCAACGCCAGAACAGAGCACCATTCTGGCGCTGAACGCCAGAAACAAGCAACATCCTGGCGCTGAACGCCAGGAATGTGCCCAGAGAGGAAAAACTGGCGCTGAACGCCAGTAACAAGCATGAAACTGGCGTTCAACGCCAGAAACATGCTTTACATGGGCGTTGAACGCCCAGAATGTGCACCAATGGGCGTTTAAACGCCAGAATGATGCACAAAGGCATTTTACATGCCTATTTGGTGCAGGGATGGAATTCCTTGACACCTCAGGATCTGTGGACCCCACAGGATCACCTCAGGATCTGTGGACCCCACAGGATCCCCACCTACCATATTCCCACCTTACCTTTTAATCCTAATCACACTCTCCTAATCCAAATTCACTCTTCCCCATGTCACACTTCCCAACACCTTTCACCAATCACCTCAATTCCTCTTCCCAATTACCCCATTCACCACTCACATCCATCCACTCTTCCCCATAAACCCCACCTACCTTCCAAAATTCAAACCAATTTCCCTCCCATTCCCACCCAAATAGCCGAACCTACCTCTCTCCCTCTCTACCATATTTTCTTCTTCTTCTTCTTCTCTTCTTTCTTTTATTGCTCGAGGGCGAGCAATATTTTAAGTTTGGTGTGGTAAAAGCATAAGCTTTTTTTTTGTTTTTCCATTACCAATGGCACCTAAGGCCGGAATATTCTCTAGAAAAGGAAAAGGGAAGACAAAAGCTTCCACCTCCGAGTCATGGGAGATGGAAAGATTCATCTCCAAGAGCCATCAAGACCACTTCTATGATGTTGTGGCAAAGAAGAAAGTGATCCCTGAGGTCCCTTTCAAGCTCAAGAAAAATGAGTATCCGGAGATCCGACATGAAGTCCAAAGAAGAGGTTGGGAAGTCTTAACCAACCCCATGCAACAAGTCAGAATCTTAATGGTTCAAGAGTTCTATGCCAATGCATGGATCACTAGGAACCATGATCAAGGTATGAACCCGAGTCCAAAGAATTATCTCACAATGGTTCGGGGGAATACTGGATTTCAGTCCGGAAAATGTAAGGTTGGCATTTCACTTACCCATGATGCAAGGTGATGAACGCCCCTACACTAGAAGGGTCAACTTTGATCAAAGGTTGGACCAAGTCCTTATGGACATTTGTGTGGAAGGAGCTCAATGGAAGAGAGACTCCAAGGGCAAGCCAGTCCAACTAAGAAGACTGGACCTCAAGCCTATAGCTAGAGGATGGTTGGAGTTCATTCAACGCTCCATCATTCCTACTAGCAACCGATCTGAAGTTACTGTGGATCGGGCCATCATGATTCATGGCATCATGATTGGAGAGGAAGTAGAAGTTCATGAGGTCATCTCCAATGAAATCTACAAAATAGCCGACAAGCCTTCACCTATGGCACGGCTAGCTTTTCCTCACCTTATTTGCCATCTATGTTACTCAGCTGGAGTTATCATAGAAGGAGACATCTCCATTGAGGAGGATAAGCCCATCACCAAGAAGAGGATGGAGCAAGTAAGAGAAGCCCCTCACGGTTCTCAAGAGATGCATAAGGAAGCTCATCATCAAGAGATCCCTGAGATACCTCAGGGGATAAATTATCCTCCACACAAATATTGGAAGCAACTAAGGGTAGGAACACCAAAATTATTAGGAATCATTCAACAGAAGCAAGGAAGAGACATAGAGGAGCTCAAAGAGCACCATTGGACCTTCAAGAAGGCGCCACCCTCACCAAGGTGGACTCATTCCTTGTTCTTATTTCTTTCTGCTTTTCGGTTTTTAATATTGTGCTTATTTATGTTTTTGTGTCTTTATTTCATGATCATTAGTATGTAACCATGCCTTAAAGCTATGAATAAAATCCATTAATCCTTCACCTCTCTTAAAAGAAAATGTTTTAATCAAAAGAACAAGAAATACATAAATTTCGAATTTATCCTTGAATTTAATTTAATTATATTGATGTGGTGACAATACTTTTGTTTTCTGAATGAATGCTTAAACAGTGCATATTTTTGATCTTGTTGTTTATGAATGTTAAAATTGTTGGCTCTTGAAAGAATGATGAACAAAGAGAAATGTTATTGATGATCTAAAAAATCATAAAATTGATTCTTGAAGCAAGAAAAAGCAGTGAAAAAGAAGAAGCTTGCGAAAAAAAAAAGGAAGGAGCAGTAGAAAAAGCCAATAGCCCTTAAAACCAAAAGGCAAGGGTAAAAAGGATCCAAGGCTTTGAGCATCAATGGATAGGAGGGCCCAAGGACATTAAATCCAGGCCTAAGCGGCTAAACCAAGCTGTCCCTAACCATGTGCTTGTGTCATGAAGGTCCAAGTGAAAAGCTTGAGACTGAGTGGTTAAAGTCGTGATCCAAAGCAAAAGAGTGTGCTTAAGAGCTCTGGACACCACTAACTGGGGACTCTAGCAAAGCTGAGTCACAATCTGAAAAGGTTCACCCAGTTATGTGTCTGTGGCATTTATGTATCCGGTGGTAATACTGGAAACAAAGTGCTTAGGGCCACAGCCAAGACTCATAAGTAGCTGTGTTCAAGAATCAACATACTTAACTAGGAGAATCAATAACACTATCCGAAATTCTAAGTTCCTAGAGAAGCCAATCATTCTAAACTTCAAAGGAAAAAGTGAGATGCCAAAACTGTTCAGAAGCAAAAAGCTACAAGTCCCGCTCATCTAATTATAATTAATGTTCATTGATATTTTGAAATTATAGTATGTTCTCTTCTTTTTATCCTATTGATTTTCAGTTGCTTGGGGACAAGCAACAATTTAAGTTTGGTGTTGTGATGAGCGGATAATTTATACGCTTTTGGCAAGGTAGTTTTTAGTAAGTTTAAGCTACTTTAGGGATGTTTTCATTAGTTTTTATGTTAAATTCACATTTCTGGACTTTACTATGAGTTTGTGTGTTTTTCTGTGATTTCAGGTAAATTCTGGCTGAAATTGAGGGATTTGAGCAAAACTCTGAAAAAGGCTGACAAAAGGACTGCTGATGCTGTTGGAATCTGACCTCCCTGCACTCGAAATGGATTTTCTGGAGCTACAGAACTCCAATTGGTGCGCTCTTAACGGCGTTGGAAAGTAGACATCCAGGGATTTCCACCAATATATAATAGTCCATACTTTATTCGGAAATTGACGACGTAACTTGGCGTTGAACGCCAAGTACATGCTGCTGTCTGGAGTTAAACGCCAGAAAAATGTCATGATCCGGAGTTGAACGCCCAAAACACGTCATAACTCGGAGTTCAACTCCAAGAGAAGCCTCAGCTCGTGGATTGAACAAGCTCAGCCCAAACATACACCAAGTGGGCCCCGGAAGTGGATTTATGCATCAATTACTTACTCATGTAAACCCTAGGAGCTAGTTTATTATAAATAGAACATTTAACTATTGTATTGGGCGTCTTTGACCAGATCCTGGATTGTATTTTGAATCTTTGATCATTCGGTCTTGTGACCACATGGGGGCTGGCCATTCGGCCATGCCTGAACCTTTTACTTGTGTATTTTCAACGGTGGAGTTTCTGCACACCATAGATTAAGGGTGTGGAGCTCTGCTGTACCTCAAGTATTAATGCAATTCTATTTCTTTCATTCAATTCTCTCTTATTCTTATTCCAAGATATTCATTTGCACCCAAGAACATGATGAATGTGATGATTATATGACCCTCATTATCATTCTCACTTATGAACGCGCGTGATTGACAACCACTTCCTACATGCAACAGAGCTTGATGTGTATCTCTTAGATTCCCCAAGAATCTTCGTGGTATAAGCTAGATAGATGGCGGCATTCATGAGGATCCGGAAAGTCTCACCTTGTCTGTGGTATTCCGAGTAGGATCCTGGGAATCCGAAAAGTCTAACCTTGTCTGTGGTATTCCGAGTAGGATTCCGGTAATGACTGTGACGTGCTTCAGACTTGCAAGTGCTGGGTGATGACAAACGCAAAGAATCAAGGGATTCTATTCCAGTAGGCGCGGGAACCAACCAGTGATTAGCCGTGCTGTGACAGAGCGCGTGAGCGTAGTTTCACTGCAAGGATGGGATGTAGCCTTCGGCAGGTGATGCCTCCAGACGATTAGCCATGCGAGTGACAGCCGCAGGACCATTTTCCGAGAGGATTAAAAGTAGCCATCGTCGAACGGTGAACCCCAATACACAGCTTGCATGGAAAGGAGTAAGAAGGATTGAGTTGAAGCAGTAGGAAACAGGCGTTCTTGAGCCATACAGTATCTCCATTCGCTTATCTGAAATTCCCACCAATGAATCTGCATAAGTATTCTATCCCTTTTATTATTTCTTCTTATTATAATTTTCAAAACCATAAACAAATTAATTGCTGACTGAGATTTACAAGGTGACCATAGCTTGCTTCATACCAACAATCTCTGTGGGATCGACCCTTACTCGCGTAAGGTTTATTACTTGGACGACCCAGTACACTTGCTGGTTAGTTGAACGGAGTTGTGTTCACTCGTGCCAATTTCAAATTCCATAATTTTACAATGAGTACAACTTAAAGAATGGATCACAATTTCGTTCACCAAGTTTTAGCGCCGTTGCCGGGGATTGTTCGAATATGGACAACTGACGATTCATCTTGTTGCTCAGATTAGGTAATTTTCTTTTCAAAATCTTTTCAAAAATTTTCTTTTATTTTTCGTTTTTAAATTTATTTTCGAAAAAAATTTAATAAAAATACAAAAATTCAAAAAACATAAAACTAAAAATATTTGTGTTTCTTGTTTAAGTCTTGAGTCAAATTTTAAGTTTGGTGTCAATTGCATGCTTTAAAAAATTTTTTCTTGCATTTTCGAAAACCCATGCATTCATAGTGTTCTTCATGATCTTCAGTTGTTCTTGGTAAGTCTTCTTGTTTGATCTTGATGTTTTCTTGTTTTGTGTCTTTTCTTGTTTTTCATGTGCATCTTTGCATTCATATTTTCCAAGCATTAAAAATTTCTAAGTTTGGTGTCTTGCATGTTTTCTTGCATCAAAGATTTTTCAAAATTATGTTCTTGTTCATCATGATCTCAAAGTGTTCTGGTGTTCATCTTGACATTCATAGCATTTGGCATGCATTCATGGTTTGATCTAAAAATTTCATGCATTGAGTATTTTGTTGTTTTCTCTCTCATAATTAAAATTCAAAAATCAAAAAAATCTTTCCTTATTTCCCTCCAAATTTTCGAAATTTTGGGTTGCTTGGTCAAAAAAAATTTTCAAAATTAGTTGTTTCTTACAAGTCAAGTCAAAATTTCAATTTTAAAAATCTTATCTTTCTAAAATCTTTTTCAAAATCATATCTTTTTCATTTTTTCTATTTTTCGAAATTTCAAAAACATTTTTTTAAATTATTTTCAAAATCTTTTCCTTATCTTTACATATAATTTTCGAAGTTTCTTGTTAGTGAGTTAAATAATTTCAAAAATTTTTAATTAAATCTTTTTATCTTTTACTTGATCTTTTTCAAAAATTTTATCTTTTTCAAAATTTTTTTTTTCAAAATATCCTATCTAACTTGCTATCTTCTTATCTTTTTCAATTTTGATTTCAAATCTTTTTCAATCAATTAACTAACTTCTTGTTTGTTTCTTATCTTTTTCAAAACCACCTAACTACTTTTCCCTCTCTAATTTTCGAAAATATCTCATCCCTTTTTCAAACATTCTTTTTAATTAATTAATTATTTCATGTTTTAATTTTAATTACATTTTATCTCTAATTTTCGAAAATCACTAACCCCTTTTCAAAAACTATTTTCGAAATCTCCCTCCTCCTTTCTTCTTCTATTTAATTATTTAATTACTAACACTTCTCTTCACCTCTCTTCATCCAAAAATCTGAATCTCCCTCTTCATTCTTCTACCCCTTCTTTTTCTACTAACATAAAGGAATCTCTATACTGTGACATAGAGGATTCCTCTTTCTTTTCTTGTTTTCTCCTCTTTCATATGAGCAGGAACAAGGATAAAGGCACTCTTGTTGAAATTGATCCAGAACCTGAAAGGACTCTGAAGAGGAAATTAAGAGAAGCTAAGTTAAATTATTCTAAAGGTAACCTTTCAGAAACATTAGAACAAGAGAAGGAGATGGCAGCCGAAAATAATAATATGCAAGGAGAATGCTTGGTGACTTCACAAAGCCAACGTCCAAGTTTGATGGAAGAAGCATCTCCATTCCTGCCATTGGAGCCAACAACTTTGAGCTGAAACCTCAGCTAGTTGCCTTAATGCAACAAAACTGCAAGTTCTATGGACTTCCATCTGAAGATCCCTATCAGTTCTTAACTGAGTTCTTGCAGATCTGTGAGACTGTAAAGACGAATGGAGTTGATCCTGAAGTCTACAGACTCATGCTTTTCCCTTTTGCTGTAAGAGACAGAGCTAGAGTATGGTTGGATTCACAACCCAAGGATAGCCTGGACTCCTGGGATAAGCTGGTCACTGCCTTTTTGGATAAATTCTTTCCTCCTCAAAAGCTGAGCAAGCTGAGAGTGGATGTTCAAACCTTCAAACAAAAAGATGGTGAATCCCTCTATGAAGCTTGGGAAAGATACAAGCAGCTGACCAAAAGATGTCCATCTGACATGTTTTCAGAATGGACCATATTAGATATATCTATTATGGTCTATCTGAATTTTTGAAATGTCATTGGACCATTCTGCAGGTGGATCTATTCACCTGAAGAAAACGCCTGAAGAGGCTCAAGAACTCATTGACATGGTTGCAAACAACCAGTTCATGTACACTTCTGAGAGGAATTCCGTGAATAATGGGATACCTCAAAAGAAAGGAGTTCTTGAAATTGATGCTCTGAATGCCATATTGGCTCAGAACAAAGTGTTGACTCAACAGGTCAACATGATCTCTCAAAATCTGAATGGATGGCAACATGCATCTAACAGTACTAGAGAGGCAGCTTCTGAAGAAGCTTATGATCCTGAGAACCCTGCCATGGCAGAGGTTAATTACATGGGTGAACCTTATGGAAACACTTATAACCCATCATGGAAATCATCCAAATTTCTCATGGAAGGATCAACAAAAGCCTCAACAAGGCTTTAACAATGGTGGACGTAATAGGCTGGGCAATAGCAAGCCATATCCATCATCTTCTCAGCAACAGACAGAGAATTCTGAACAAAACACCTCTAATTTAGCCAATGTAGTCTCTGATCTGTCAAAGGCCACTTTCAGTTTCATGAGTGAAACAAGATCCTCCATCAGAAATCTGGAGGCACAAGTGGGCCAGCTGAGTAAGAAAGTCATTGAAACTCCTCCCAGTACTCTCCCAAGCAATACAGAAGAGAATCCAAAAGGAGAGTGCAAAGCCATTGACATAGTCAATATGGCCGAATGCACAAAGGAGGAGGAGGACGAAAATCCTAGTGAGGAAGACCTCCTGGGACGTTCCTCAAGCAAGAAGGAGTTTCCTATTAAGGATCCAAAGGAATCTGAGGCTCATACAGAGACCATAGAGATTCCATTGAATCTCCTTCTGCCATTCATGAGCTCTGAAGACTATTCATCCTCTGAAGGAGGAAGATGTAACTGGAGAGCAAGTTGCTCAATACTTAGGAGCTATCATGAAGCTGAATGCCAAGTTATTTGGTAATGAGACTTTGGAAAGTGAACCTCCCTTGCTCATTAATGAACTGGATACTTGGATTCAGAAAATTCTACCTCAAAAGAACAAGATCCTGGCAATTCTGAATACCCTGTACCATAGGCACCATGATCTTTGAAAAGGCTCTGTGTGATCTGGGGTCAGGGATAAATCTAATGCCACTCTCTGTAATGGAGAAGCTGGGGATCATTGAGGTACAACCTGCCTTGTTCTCATTACAACTGGCAGAGAAGTCATTGAGACAAGCTTATGGAATAGTAGAGGACGTGTTAGTAAAGGTTGAAGGCCTTTACATCCCTGCTGATTTCATAATCCTAGACACTAGGAAGGAAGAGGATGATTGCATCATCCTTGGAAGACCTTTCCTAGCCACAGCAGGAGCTGTGATAGATGTCAACAGAGGAGAGCTAGTCCTTCAATTGAATGGGGACTACCTTGTGTTTAAGGCACATGGCCATCCCTCTGTGACAGAAGAGAGTAAGCATGAAGAGCTTCTCTCAGTTCAGGGTCAAGAAGAGCCCCCACAGTCAAACTCTAAGTTTGGTGTTGGGAGGCCACAACCAAACTCTAAGTTTGGTGTTAAGTTCCCATATCCAAACTCTAAGTTTGGTGTGGACAACTATACAACATTGACCTGATCACCTTGTGGCTCCATGAGAGCCATTGTCAAGCTATTGACATTAAAGAAGCGCTTGTTGGGAGGCAACCCAATTTTATTTATCTAATTTCTATTTTATACTATTTTATTGTTATTTTGTGTTTTATTAGGTACATGATCATGAGGAGTCACAAAAAAATCATAAAAATTAAAAACAGAATCAAAAACAGCAGAAGAAAAATTTTCACCCTGAAGGACGCACAGGCTGGCGTTCAACGCCAGTAAGGTGCATCTGGCCGGCGTTCACGCCAGAACAGAGCACCATTCTGGCGCTGAATGCCAAAACAAGCAACATCCTGGCGCTGAACGCCAGGAATGTGCCCAGAGGAAAAACTGGCGCTGAACGCCAGTAACAAGCATGAAACTGGCGTTCAACGCCAGAAACATGCTTTACATGGGCGTTGAACGCCCAGAATGTGCACCAATGGGCGTTTAAACGCCAGAATGATGCACAAAGGCATTTTACATGCCTATTTGGTGCAGGGATGGAATTCCTTGACACCTCAGGATCTGTGGACCCCACAGGATCACCTCAGGATCTGTGGACCCCACAGGATCCCCACCTACCATATTCCCACCTTACCTTTTAATCCTAATCACACTCTCCTAATCCAAATTCACTCTTCCCCATGTCCACTTCCCAACACCTTTCACCAATCACCTCAATTCCTCTTCCCAATTACCCCATTCACCACTCACATCCATCCACTCTTCCCCATAAACCCCACCTACCTTCCAAAATTCAAACCAATTTCCCTCCCATTCCCACCCAAATAGCCGAACCTACCTCTCTCCCTCTCTACCATATTTTCTTCTTCTTCTTCTTCTCTTCTTTCTTTTATTGCTCGAGGGCGAGCAATATTTTAAGTTTGGTGTGGTAAAAGCATAAGCTTTTTTTTTGTTTTTCCATTACCAATGGCACCTAAGGCCGGAATATTCTCTAGAAAAGGAAAAGGGAAGACAAAAGCTTCCACCTCCGAGTCATGGGAGATAGAAAGATTCATCTCCAAGAGCCATCAAGACCACTTCTATGATGTTGTGGCAAAGAAAAAAGTGATCCCTGAGGTCCCTTTCAAGCTCAAGAAAAATGAGTATCCGGAGATCCGACATGAAGTCCAAAGAAGAGGTTGGGAAGTCTTAACCAACCCCATGCAACAAGTCAGAATCTTAATGGTTCAAGAGTTTTATGCCAATGCATGGATCACTAGGAACCATGATCAAGGTATGAACCCGAGTCCAAAGAATTATCTCACAATGGTTCGGGGGAAATACTTGGATTTCAGTCCGGAAAATGTAAGGTTGGCATTCCACTTACCCATGATGCAAGGTGATGAACGCCCCTACACTAGAAGGGTCAACTTTGATCAAAGGTTGGACCAAGTCCTTATGGACATTTGTGTGGAAGGAGCTCAATGGAAGAGAGACTCCAAGGGCAAGCCAGTCCAACTAAGAAGACTGGACCTCAAGCCTATAGCTAGAGGATGGTTGGAGTTCATTCAACGCTCCATCATTCCTACTAGCAACCGATCTGAAGTTACTGTGGATCGGGCCATCATGATTCATGGCATCATGATTGGAGAGGAAGTAGAAGTTCATGAGGTCATCTCCAATGAAATCTACAAAATAGCCGACAAGCCTTCACCTATGGCACGGCTAGCTTTTCCTCACCTTATTTGCCATCTATGTTACTCAGCTGGAGTTATCATAGAAGGAGACATCTCCATTGAGGAGGATAAGCCCATCACCAAGAAGAGGATGGAGCAAGTAAGAGAAGCCCCTCACGGTTCTCAAGAGATGCATAAGGAAGCTCATCATCAAGAGATCCCTGAGATACCTCAGGGGATAAATTATCCTCCACACAAATATTGGAAGCAACTAAGGGTAGGAACACCAAAATTATTAGGAATCATTCAACAGAAGCAAGGAAGAGACATAGAAGAGCTCAAAGAGCACCATTGGACCTTCAAGAAGGCGCCACCCTCACCAAGGTGGACTCATTCCTTGTTCTTATTTCTTTCTGCTTTTCGGTTTTTAATATTGTGCTTATTTATGTTTTTGTGTCTTTATTTCATGATCATTAGTATGTAACCATGCCTTAAAGCTATGAATAAAATCCATTAATCCTTCACCTCTCTTAAAAGAAAAATGTTTTAATTCAAAAGAACAAGAAATACATAAATTTCGAATTTATCCTTAAATTTAATTTAATTATATTGATGTGGTGACAATACTTTTGTTTTCTGAATGAATGCTTAAACAGTGCATATTTTTGATCTTGTTGTTTATGAATGTTAAAATTGTTGGCTCTTGAAAGAATGATGAACAAAGAGAAATGTTATTGATGATCTAAAAAATCATAAAATTGATTCTTGAAGCAAGAAAAAGCAGTGAAAAAGAAGAAGCTTGCGAAAAAAAAAAGGAAGGAGCAGTAGAAAAAGCCAATAGCCCTTAAAACCAAAAGGCAAGGGTAAAAAGGATCCAAGGCTTTGAGCATCATGGATAGAGGGCCCAAGGACATTAAATCCAGGCCTAAGCGGCTAAACCAAGCTGTCCCTAACCAGTGCTTGTGTCATGAAGGTCCAAGTGAAAAGCTTGAGACTGAGTGGTTAAAGTCGTGATCCAAAGCAAAAGAGTGTGCTTAAGAGCTCTGGACACCACTAACTGGGGACTCTAGCAAAGCTGAGTCACAATCTGAAAAGGTTCACCCAGTTATGTGTCTGTGGCATTTATGTATCCGGTGGTAATACTGGAAACAAAGTGCTTAGGGCCACAGCCAAGACTCATAAGTAGCTGTGTTCAAGAATCAACATACTTAACTAGGAGAATCAATAACACTATCCGAAATTCTAAGTTCCTAGAGAAGCCAATCATTCTAAACTTCAAAGGAAAAAGTGAGATGCCAAAACTGTTCAGAAGCAAAAAGCTACAAGTCCCGCTCATCTAATTATAATTAATGTTCATTGATATTTTGAAATTTATAGTATGTTCTCTTCTTTTTATCCTATTTGATTTTCAGTTGCTTGGGGACAAGCAACAATTTAAGTTTGGTGTTGTGATGAGCGGATAATTTATACGCTTTTTGGCATTGTTTTTAGGTAGTTTTTAGTAAGTTTAAGCTACTTTTAGGGATGTTTTCATTAGTTTTTATGTTAAATTCACATTTCTGGACTTTACTATGAGTTTGTGTGTTTTTCTGTGATTTCAGGTAAATTCTGGCTGAAATTGAGGGATTTGAGCAAAACTCTGAAAAAGGCTGACAAAAGGACTGCTGATGCTGTTGGAATCTGACCTCCCTGCACTCGAAATGGATTTTCTGGAGCTACAGAACTCCAATTGGTGCGCTCTTAACGGCGTTGGAAAGTAGACATCCAGGGATTTCCACCAATATATAATAGTCCATACTTTATTCGGAAATTGACGACGTAACTTGGCGTTGAACGCCAAGTACATGCTGCTGTCTGGAGTTAAACGCCAGAAAAATGTCATGATCCGGAGTTGAACGCCCAAAACACGTCATAACTCGGAGTTCAACTCCAAGAGAAGCCTCAGCTCGTGGATTGAACAAGCTCAGCCCAAACATACACCAAGTGGGCCCCGGAAGTGGATTTATGCATCAATTACTTACTCATGTAAACCCTAGGAGCTAGTTTATTATAAATAGAACATTTAACTATTGTATTGGGCGTCTTTGACCAGATCCTGGATTGTATTTTGAATCTTTGATCATTCGGTCTTGTGACCACATGGGGGCTGGCCATTCGGCCATGCCTGAACCTTTTACTTGTGTATTTTCAACGGTGGAGTTTCTGCACACCATAGATTAAGGGTGTGGAGCTCTGCTGTACCTCAAGTATTAATGCAATTCTATTTTCTTTCATTCAATTCTCTCTTATTCTTATTCCAAGATATTCATTTGCACCCAAGAACATGATGAATGTGATGATTATATGACCCTCATTATCATTCTCACTTATGAACGCGCGTGATTGACAACCACTTCCGTTCTACATGCAACAGAGCTTGAATGTGTATCTCTTAGATTCCCCAACAGAATCTTCGTGGTATAAGCTAGATAGATGGCGGCATTCATGAGGATCCGAAAAGTCTCACCTTGTCTGTGGTATTCCGAGTAGGATCCTGGGAATCCGGAAAGTCTAACCTTGTCTGTGGTATTCCGAGTAGGATTCCGGTAATGAATGACTGTGACGTGCTTCAGACTTGCAAGTGCTGGGCGTGATGACAAACGCAAAAGAATCAAGGGATTCTATTCCAGTAGGCGCGGGAACCAACCAGTGATTAGCCGTGCTGTGACAGAGCGCGTGAGCGTAGTTTTCACTGCAAGGATGGGATGTAGCCTTCGGCCAGGTAATGCCTCCAGACGATTAGCCATGCGAGTGACAGCCGCAGAGGACCATTTTCCCGAGAGGATTAAAAGTAGCCATCGTCGAACGGTGAACCCCAATACACAGCTTGCCATGGAAAGGAGTAAGAAGGATTGAGTTGAAGCAGTAGGAGAACAGGCGTTCTTGAGCCATACAGTATCTCCATTCGCTTATCTGAAATTCCCACCAATGAATCTGCATAAGTATTCTATCCCTTTTATTATTTCTTCTTATTATTAATTTTCAAAACCATAAACAAAATTAATCTGCCTGACTGAGATTTACAAGGTGACCATAGCTTGCTTCATACCAACAATCTCTGTGGCATCGACCCTTACTCGCGTAAGATTTATTACTTGGACGACCCAGTACACTTGCTGGTTAGTTGAACGGAGTTGTGTTCACTCGTGCCAATTTCAAATTCCATAATTTTACAATGAGTACAACTTAAAGAATATGGATCACAATTTCGTCCACCAGTGATCACGGAAGAGAATTTGAAAACCAAAACTTTGAAAAATTCTGTGATGACTTTGGAATTTCTCATAATTTTTCATGTCCTAGAACACCTCAAAAAAAATGGGGTTGTTGAAAGAAGGAATAGAAGCCTTCAAGAAATGACTAAGGCTATGTTATGTGAGAATGAGGTTCTAAAATTTCTATGGGCTGAAGCTGTAAATACAGCATGTTATATTTTGAATAGGACAATAATTAGAAAATAGTTGAAAAGAACTCCTTATGAGCTATGGAAAGGAACCCCTCCAAATCTTAAGATCTTTCATGTTTTTGGATGCAAATATTTTGTGCTTAACAACAAAGAAAATCTTGGTAAGTTTGATCCAAAATCTTATGAAGGGATGTTTGTTGGATACTCCACCACTAGCAAGGCCTATAGGATTTACCTTAAAGAACATAGAACCATAGAGGAATCCATACATGTTATTTTTTGTGATTCTAACTTAATTCCCAGTACTATGATAGATAGTGATTCAGATTGTGAAGGAGCTGGAACAAGCAAAGAAAATCACAAGTCTGCCCAAATTGAAGAATCTGCCAGTCCAGAATTGTCTCGTTAGATTGGAGGAGACATTTCCATTTTGTCTCCTGAGCCAGCACGAGAAACTGAAATAGTGAGACCAACAGAAACTCATCAAAGATCAACACCACAAAGGAAGCCTAGAGAATGGAAGTCTATGAGGGGTTATCCTCATGACTTCATAATTGGTGATCCCTCCCAAGGAGTGACAACAAGATCCTCAACCAAAAGACAATCTGAACTAAGCAACTTTGCATTTTTGTCACAAATGGAGCCCAATAATGTGAAAGAAGCTCTTGAAGACCCATCATGGGTCAAGGCCATGGAAGAGGAGCTTGCTCAATTCAACAAGAATGAGGTTTGGACTTTAGTACCTCATCCAGATGGTAAGAAAGTTACGGGTACTAAGTGGGTGTTTAAAAATAAACTTGGTGAGTATGGACAAGTTGTTCGTAACAAGGCTAGATTAGTGGCCCAAGGTTACGATCAAGAAGAGGGAATAGATTTTGATGAGTCTTTTGCTCCGGTAGCTAGAATGGAAGCAATTAGGTTGCTTCTTGCCTATGCTGCCCATAAGGGTTTCAAAATATTTCAAATGGATGTCAAATGTGCTTTCCTTAATGGCTTTATTAATAGAGAAGTGTATGTGGCCCAACCCCCCGGTTTTGAACATAAAGATTTTTCAAATCATGTTTTCAAACTTTCAAAGGCTCTTTATGGCCTTAGGCAAGCTCCAAGAGCTTGGTATGAAAGGCTTAGTGCCTTCCTATTAGAAAATCAATTTCAAAGGGGTACCACGGACACAACTTTATTTATTAAAGCATCTAATGATGATATTCTTCTAGTTCAAGTTTATGTGGATGACATTGTGTTTGGTTTGGCCAATGAGTCCTTGTGTGAAGAGTTTGGAAAACTCATGACTAGTGAGTTTGAGATGAGTTTAATGGGAGAGCTTACTTTCTTTCTTGGCCTCCAAATTAAACAAACTCCTAGTGGTACTTTTATTTACCAAGGAAAATATGCAAAAGAACTTATCAAAAAGTTTGGCCTAGAAAACTCTAAACCAATGGGAACACCAATGCATCCTAACACTAAACTTGAAAAAGATGATGAAGGAAAAGATGTGGATGAAACACGGTATAGAGGAATGATTGGTTCACTGATGTATCTTACATCCTCTAGACCAGATATTGTTCAAAGTGTGGGTGTATGTTCAAGATTTCAATCTCACCCAAAAGAATCCCATCTTTCGGCTGTTAAGCGCATCATTAGATACATTAAGGGAACATGTGATTATGGCTTATGGTATTCAAAATCTGATGATTTTTGTGCAGTAGAATTTTGTGATGCAGATTATGCGGGAGATAGAGTGGATAGAAGGAGCACCTCCGGCATGTGTTGCTTCCTTGGAAGCTCACTCAACATGTGGTCAAGCAAAAAATAAGCCACAGTAGCTCTATCCACAGTTGAAGCTGAATACATAACCGCTTCTGCATGTTGCTCTCAATTAATTTGGTTAAAAACACAGTTGGAAGATTACAAATTAAAAATCAATAGTATACCATTATTTTGTGATAACATGAGTGCTATAAATATTTCAAAAAATCCTGTTTTGCACTCAAGAACAAAGCACATTGAAATCAAATATCATTTTATTAGAGAACATGTGCAAAAGGGTACTATTGATATTCAATTTGTAAAATCTGAAGATCAACTTGCTGACATTTTTATAAAACCCCTCTGTGAAGATAGATTCTACTCTCTAAGAAAAAGCTTGGGAATGTTTGATTTAAGTTCTGTTGAAAATCTGTGAAATTCTAATTCTGTTTGGTTTTGTCTCGTAGGAAAGCAGGAGACAAATTTCAGGATGTGTTGAATGGGCCATGATACAGGGGGAGACTAAACTGAAGTTAATTATTTTGGGCCCCACCAAATTTCTTTGACCTCACTCTGACCCGTTCCTCATTTTTTTAAATTATACTTTTGGGAAGTTGTCAAATCAAATCTTTATCCTTCCCCCATCCCTTGATTCTAGGAACTATTTTCACTTGTCTTGAATTAGTATGGACTGCATTGTTTTTTCCTCATTTTTTGCAGGGTCCCTCCTTGATGACAAAAGGGGGAGGAGAAAAAAAAAAGGCTGAATTGAAACTGTTATGTTTCAGGCTGAATTGAAACTGTTATGTTTCATTGATTTGTTGTGCTGTTTTGCAGACCTTTTTTGCTCTGTTTTATGCTTTGATCTGGCTCTGTTTTGAGCATTTTGTGTTAGTGGATTGATTTCGAGTTGAGCTTTGATTGTCATTTGCTCAAATGCATGTGTGCTGACTGGACCATTGTGTTTTGGTGAAAAACAAATACTTTACCTTTTGTATGTTGTTTTCATTTATTTTGCTATGCCCCTTGATGCCAAAAGGGGGAGAAAGTGCTGAAAATTGAAATTAACAAAACAGGAAAATTGAAATTAACAAAACAGGGATGAAATTCTTGTTTGGATTCATGACCTTCCTCGTTTTAAGTTTCAATATTTTGTTATGTGTTTGATGTTAATAACGCATCTGATTGATGCTTACTGTTTTGAGTTGATAATTGAAGCTTTGAAGTTTGAAATTTAATTTTATCTTGGTAAAATGTTTACTGTGTTGAATTTGACTTACCTTGATAAAATGATTGCTGTTTTGAATTGTCCTTGGCAGTTCCTTTACATTGTAATATAAACATGAAGTTTGAAAATTGCTATGGTTTGAAAGGATCAAGCTTGATTAAAAATATTTTCCTTACCATAATTACTTTGCTCTGATTTGTTGATTGGAAAATATTTTTAAAACATATTGAACAGTAATTTATTTTTCAAAAATATTTTGGTTGATTGTTTTTGTGTGATTGAGCAGAAAATCAAATTATTGATAACAAATGAGTTTTGATTATCATCCAACTCTGCTCATAAATCAAGCATTCAACATTTCAAAATTAATATGTTGAATAATATTATTACTTCAAGCTTGATTTCAAAATTGTTACAGGTTAGTGCTTCCCTTGGTAAAAACAGCATATATTAAGGGGGAGCTATGTGACAATTAGAAAGGGGGAGAAATTCAAGTATTCAAAGGGAGTATTCTTTACTCAAAATCTTAAATTTCTTTCCATTTCAATTTTAATAATGTTTGTCATCAAGGGGGAGATTGATGAGTTTGGAAAACTCTAAACTAATTTGATGATGATCAAACATTATTAAAATAATTAATTACAAAATTATCAATTTAATCTTCAAAGCTATATTTGCTGATTAATAATTTTGTTATTTTGCAGGATATGTATATTGGGCTAAAAGAAAAATTTATAAGCCCAATGTGAAGTTAAAATTCAGCTTTGGTACAAAAATGGTTTAATATATGTAGCTGAATTTATGATGTTAATTGGGCCAGAATTATGTTAAACAAGCCCAAATAATTGCTGCACCAAGTCCATTAAGGCTTGGATGAAAGAGAAAGCAAATCTGCATGCTTTGTTCCGTTACCTCTCTTTCTCTTTAGTTGGAATTCAATTTTTATGAAATAGCCTTAATTGCCTTGGTAATATGAGAGAGAAAATGCAAATGTAATTTGATGGCCATTAAATGTGAGCTACACGTTACAAGACAGAAAAGAAAAGGAAGTGGATTTTTAATTGAACATAATTGATTTTAATTCCTTTCTTTTTTTTCATTTGGAAGCCTTTTTCTTTCTTCTCTCTCATCTCTCTTCTCACCTTCGGTCATATCAACACAGAGAAAGCATGGAGGTTATGGCTACACACCGAAGAAAAAGAGAAGAAGAAGCACGCCTAAGACCATCGCAATGATGGCAAGAAAAATAACAAAATAAAAGTATGCTGTGGCTGAGATTATCACCAAAAGTGGTAAGATTTGGTGAGGTAATTTCGGATTCTTCATACTCAAAAAGAAAGAAGGAGATTCGGCCAGCAATGAGGAGATTCTTGGAGGCATAGCTTCAGAAATCCATCTTGGAGAGCAAGCCAAGTGGAGCGCTCGGATTGATGAAGAGTGATGACCAAGGAAGAACTAGAGGTATTTGCATGTTGGGTTTTGCATGAGTTACCTCTTCTCTCTGTGTGGCCGAACCGGATCTGTTTTGAAGGAAAGAAGTTAAGCTTGGTTTTTGTTTCAACTGTGAAGGCTTCACTTCTCTATAAAAGGGGTGAACAGTCATGGTTTGATGCAAGGAGAAAGTTTGAGAGTGCAAGGCACAGAAGTCTCATAGCTACCTAAGCTTACATATTTTCTTCTCCTTCAATGTATTCTATTTAGTATTTTTCTGTTTAATTTTGTCATGTCTTGAGTCTCATGGAAAAAAGGCAAACAGTGAGGTTTGTAAGAAAAAGTCATAGAGCGGAAAAAGACAAAGAGTGCAAAATTAAAAGAAAAAGCCATAGATGTATTAGAGTTCCTTTGTTCATCTATGTTGTGTTTCATGATTCTGTGGGAATCCCCTTGTAAGTTGGGTTAGCACTTTACAATTTGTAATCTGGATGATTATAGTGAAATTTCATCATTGTTGTGATGGAGACTGGATGTAGGCTGCATTGCACTTAGCAGCTGAACCAGGATATATCTGGGTGTAATCTTCTCTCTCTACCTCTTCATTTCTGTTTCTGTTGCACAGGAGCTAAAATAAAAAATGTCTCGTGCCAAGTGACGAGACAAAAGTAAAAAGTCTCGTGGCTAGGGACGAGACAAAAACAGAAAAGTCTCCTCAAAGACCAGAAAGTGTAATCAAGAAAAAGGGGGCTAAGATTCAACCCCCCTTCTCTTAGCCACTGGAACCATCATTACTCATATTGAATTTTTTTTCCATGGATGAAACTTACAGAAACTATTATTTTGTAACTTTCAGAAGACCAAAGCTTTTGAGATGATATTGAAGAAGAACCATGGTCTTTGGGCCCTCTTGGTCTCCAAGGTAGCGTTTGTTTTCAGAGGCAGGACACGGAAACATGGACAACACTTGTTTAAAAAGTGTTTGGAAGCAGAGACATGGACAGTGGACATATTGTCTCCGAGATAGTTTTTTATACTTTTGTGTCCACTCTTTCACGAAGGACAATGATGGACACGGGATTTGGAAGAGTGGACACGGATAATTTTATAAATTTTGTTTTCCTTTTTTTCCACTATTACCCCTTCTTATTTTTTCTAGTTGCGTTGTTCAGAGATACTTTTTTTCCTGTTCTTTCTCTATCTCTTTCTTTTCCAGGTACTCTCTCCTTTCTGTAGAATTTTTTATTGGGGGTAGATAATTTTTTTCTTTTTATCGTTTTACTTCAATACCATTTTAACCTTATATTATATTATTTGATTTGTAATAAAAATAATAACAAAAATAATTAATCTTAAAACTTTTGAAAGATAAATATTATCAAAAGTAAAATTGATCTTTTAAAATGCTAAAAAATAATTTATAAATTGTAATTGATTTTATATAATTTAAAGAAAAATCAGTTTTTTATAAAGAAAAATCAGTTTTTAGATAAAAAATAGTTTTTTTAAATAAAAATAGATTTTTATATGCAAAAACTAATTGTTTTTTCATGTAAAAATGGATTTTTTTAAATTAATTTTTTTATTTAAAATTAATTTGGCTTATTAACTTAAACATAATTTTTTATTAATCAAACTCAAATTTATTTTTTTTGTTAATCTTAACCATATGTATTCCTACATATTAATAATAAATTTTAAAATAAAATAATTATATTTATAAATTTTATTTTAATATAAATACTAATATATTTTTTTATTAAAATTTTTTGCCTCTTCAAATTTTTTTTCAAGTTCCGTCTGTACTCCTACGTACTCTCATTTTTTATTAAATTAATTTGTATTGATGTAAAAAATTTGGAATAACAGGGCTATTTTAGTCATTTCATATAATATTTTAGTCTTGTCCATGTGTATCCAAACATAATACTAGACATTACATTAGTGTCTTATCCATCATATCCAAACACAATACACAAAAGATAATTTTTAGTGTCTTCGTCCTATTGTCTCCATTTCAGTGTCATGTTCTGTCCTGTCTCTAAAAACAAACGCAGCCCAATAGATATCGAATCAGGATTGTTTGCTTATTATGTGGTATGTGGATGAATATTCATTGATGAAGTGATTAACTAATCACTAAAATACCTATTGCAAACTGGACAAAAATTGATGTTTTATATAAGCACCTTGATTCTAGAAAATATATGTGAGGTACACTACTGAACAGGTTGAAGCTCTTGAAAGGGTCTATGCTGAGTGCCTAAAACCAAGTTCCCTTAGGAGGCAATGATGCACCACTAATTATGGGTACATCTTGTGCTTAATTGAGTGGATTTTATCAACTATTCTCACACTTATTCATACAATTTGCATGATTTTACAATTCCTTCCCAATTTTGTTCTATGATTGAAAACTCGCTTCCTAAGCCTTTAAATTGTGTAATTTTTATCCCTCTATATACCATTCGATGCCGTGATATGTGTGTTAAGTGTTTTTAGGGTTTATAGGGCAGGAATGGCTTAGAGGATGGAAAGGAAGCATGCAAAAGTGGAAGGAATACAAAAAACAAAGGAGATAGCCAGCGAAAATTGACGCGCACACTTGGCTCACGCGTGCGCGTGATTTGGAGATTTGCACAGTGACGCATGCGCGTACCTGACACGTACACGTGACTAGCGCAGAAGACAAGCGACGCGTACGCGTGACATGCGCCAGGTGCAGAAAACGCAGAAAACGCTGGAGGCAATTTTGTGGTGAGTTTTGACCCAATTTTTGGTCCAAAAAACACAGATTAGAGGCTGCAGAGTGGAGGAATCATGGAGAGACACTTCTCATTCATATAATTTTAGGTTTTAGATGTAGTTTACTAGATAGAGAGGCACTCTCCTCTCTCTAGGTTCTAGGATTCATAGTTTTATGCTTTTGAGTTGGATATTACAAGAGTTACTACCTTCGTTGAAGTCTTTATCATTATAGTTTGTTTCCTATTTCGTAACTATTTTAATCTCCATTCATTCTATTCACGAGTTACATATGAATATTTCTGATTTTGGGATTTCTTAATGCAAAGATTAATTTTCCATTTAATTTCTTTATCTGTTGATTATTTTTAATTGAGTTTTATTATCATGTCTTCTTCCTACTCCCTTTACATGTATGTGAACATGGCATCCATGTCAATGGAGTAGGCTTTCAACTTGACTTTGGAGTTAGATTAATATTTGGAGACCCTTGAGTTGGAAGACTCAAGAGTTAAATTGTAAGTGAAAGTTGTTGGCTAGCTCTCTAGTTGCTAACGCTAATCCTTCCCAAGGGAGAGGATTAGGACTTGTGAATAGAAGGTGGCTCAACTACTTGACTTTCCTTCATTCGTTGAGGGTTAACTAAGTAGAAACAACAACCTATTACTATTAATCTTGGGAAATCCAACAAAGATAGAACTTCTAATTAATCTTCTCCTAGTCAAGGCTTTTTATTTTAATTATATAAACCTTTCGCTAATTTTGATTGCTTTTATTTATTATCATTTATTTTTCCATTCCTTAATTCCAAAATTTCTCAGAAAACTCACAACCAATAATAAGAACACTTCCTTGCAATTCCTGGAGAGACGACCCGAGGTTTGAATACTTCGGTTATTACTTTTTAGGAATTTTGTTACTTGTGACAAACAATCTTTTGTATAAAAGGTTTTTAGTTGGTTTAGAAGCTATACTTCCAACGAGAATTTATTTGTGAAATTCTAGACCACACTAAAAACCGTTCATCAGGCAACAACTGATCCGAGAGTGTCCCATTCTTTCTAACATTGAACCAAAGCAAATCAAGGTTTGGTTCTAGAATACATGATTTGCCTCAAACTTTTAGTTTAAACATCTCAATTATTGTTTTTTTTTTTTGTTGATTGTGGGGTGTTGTCATCTAACAATCTTAATTTTGTTGTATTTTTGGTTTCAAAGATTGTAACTTTTTGGTTATGTGAATTGTGGGGTGTTGTTGAAATGGAATCATAATGGTGCAGATGTAGGGAGAAGCAGAGAAAAGAAGCTTCACAGCTTCAAATTGTGAACCAGAAGCTTACAGCAATGAATAAGTTGTTGATGGAAGAAAATGATCAGTTGTAGAAACAAGTGTCACAGCTTGTGTGTGAGAATGGTTACATGAGGCAGTAATTGCAAACTGTAAGTATATATGAAACACGTGCCTATGTGATTAACAATTTGTCACTTACTTTTTAAAAGAAGTTATAACACTTAAAATATATTTTTTGATGCACTACTTTATATGTGTCATGGTTTAGATTGAATTAAGTTTTGTTTTTTATATCAACATGTGATGAGAATATAATCAATATATATAGAGTATTTTTGTGTTTTGGTCTTTTGAAGGGTTATTTAAGTAATTTTTGTCCTTAAACACTGCAGACATCAACTGCAACTACTAATGCTAGTTGTGATTTGGTGGTTACTACTCCTCAGCATTCCATGGTTGAAAATTAGCTGCAATAGAATGAGAATGATTCATTACTGCTGGATGTTCATTTTACTAAGTATGCAGATGCTTATTTTCATTTTTAAGTGGATGTTTAGTTGACTGGATTGAATTTTAAGTAGATACAGTTTATTCAATCTTGAATTCCTAATGGATGACAAGGCTTTTTGTGACAAATTATTGAAGAATTTCAATTTTAGGTATGAACACATTCCCCCGACTCTGCACATTAAATTTAAGGCTCTTAACAGAATGAATGTTATGAGTTGTTGCAGATTGTGTGGATGAAATTGATGCACAACAAGTCTTTGGCTATGCCCTTTACAAAGATGAGAAAAATACGAACCTCTCTTATCCCTTGGAAAAGTTTAGTTCTGATATTTTCTGTAAAAGCTTTCACAATGGCCATTTCATCCAAAGAATGCGAGCAAAGGCTTCTTCTCCTCCCAAGTACAATTTTCTCACCAAGTTCACAATTTGATTATTGAATAAATAGCTATACATGAAGACATGAAGTTCATATTATCTTGTTTTTGTACTACTATGTTTTGCAGTGTAAAGTTAGAACAAGGGACTGACACATCTCTATTAGAAGAAAATGGAATTGTTAAAGGAGTTCACTACAAACTAAGAGTGGAGAAGAGCTTACAGCAAAGGCTCCTCTCACCATAGTTTGTGATGGTTGTTTTCCAACTTAAGGCGTTCTCTTTGCAATCCTAAGGTATAAATTCTATCATGTTAGATTTATATCTTTTTATTATATTGTAGAATAGAATAATGGTTCATAGTTCAAAGTGATTCAAGAGATTTTTTAACTTTCTTCTGGTTAATCTACCATCTTATTTTGTTGGTTTAATCATGGAGAATTGTAATCTTCCATATGCAAACCATGGACATGTTATCTTAGGTGATCCTTCACCAACCTTATTTTATCCAATCAGCAACACTGAAATTCGGTGTTTTAGACAATTAATTAATGATAACAAAATTGATGAATTCTCAATTTCTCGATTACAATTTTATTTATCTAAAGTAACAGTTTTTTTTCTTTTGGTATTTATTTTGGTTGTGCTTTCTTTGCAAGCAGCTAAAACAAGAAGAAAAGCAGTATATGGAAGAGTTGCATTGCAACATTGTTGTCATGAAACAATCTCAACTAAAAGTGTTCCGGTTGAATTTGAATGTTTGTAGCAGAGATTTTGGATTTTTTATGATTTAATAGATGTTTTTTATTAGAAATATTAGAGGTTTCTACCAACTTAAAAAATTATGCGCCATTTGCATCACTACATGAATTAACGACCTTGTGTCCTTAGTGTTGCGAACAAAAGCAGAATGTCTCACATCGGTGTGCAATATTTTTTCATAACTCTCAAACCACATAACAAAAGAAATTAATAGAGTATGTGCATGCATAATCTAGCAACTTAAGCAAAAGACCAATGTTATAACTAAAATGAACATCTACTTTTTGAATTAGATTCAGTCTAATCAAATAAACATCCACTTTAACATAAAAAATAATTATCCGCCTACCTAGTGAATTGAACATCCGGCATATTTTAATTGTATTTACTTAAATCCAATCCAATCAAATAAATGTCTACTGGTGGACGAAATTGTGATCAAAATTCTTGTATCATTTGTGATCAATGTTCTAATTATGGCACTGGTTGAATTCACAACTCCGTTCAACTAACCAGCAAGTGTACTGGGTCGTCCAAGTAATAAACCTTACGTGAGTAAGGGTCGAATCCACAGAGATTGTTAGTATGAAGCAAGCTATGGTCACCTTGTAAATCTCAGTTAGGCGAATTAAACATTATTTATGGGTTCGAGTAATAAATAATAAAAAGGATAGAAATACTTATGCAGATTCATTAGTAGAGGTATCAGTTAAGTATATGAAGATGCTGTATGGCTCAAGGACGCCTGCCTTCCTACTGCTTCTACTCAATCCTTCTTACTCCTTTCCATGGCAAGCTTTGTATAGGGGGTTCACCATCAACTGTGGCTACTTTCAATCCTCTCGGGGAAATATCCTATGCGGCTGTCACTCGCACAGCTAACCAGTCTGGAGGTATCACCCATGGTTGATGGCTACATCCCATCCTCGCAGTGAAAGCTAATGCTCACGCACTCTGTCACAGTACGGCCAATCACCGGTTGGTTCCCTCCCCTACTGGAATAGAATCCCTCTTTTGCGTCTGTCACTAACGCCCAACAGGTTACAAGTTTGAAGCACGTCACGGTCATTCATTACCGGAATCCTACTCGGAATACCACAGACAAGGTGAGACTTTCCGGATTCCCAGGATCCTACTCGGAACACCACAGACAAGGTTGGACTTTCCGGATCCTCATAAATGCCGCCATCCATCTAGCTTATACCACGAAGATTCTGTTGGGGAATCTAAGAGATACACATTCAAGCTCTGTTGCATGTAGAACGGAAGTGGTTGTCAATCACGCGCGTTCATCAGTGAGAATGATAATGAGGGTTATCTAACTCATCACATTCATCATGTTCTTGGGTACGAATGAATATCTTGGAATAAGAGTAAGAGAGATTGAATAAAAGAAATAGAACTTCATTAATACTTGAGGTACAGCAGAGCTCCACACCCTTAATCTATGGTGTGCAGAAACTCCACCGTTGAAAATACATAAGCATAAGGTTCAGGCATGGCCGAATGGCCAGCCCTCTCCATGATCAAGTGACCGAATGAATAAAGAGTTTAAAGTGGTCAAAAGATGGTCAAAAGATTAGTTAAATGTTCTATTTATAATAAACTAGCTCCTAGGGTTTACATGAGTAAGTAATTGATACATAAATCCACTTTCGGGGCTCATTTGGTGTATGGTTGGGCTGAGCTTGATCAATTCACGAGCTGAGGCTTCTCTTGGAGTTGAATTTCGAGTTATGATGTGTTTTGGGCGTTCAACTCCGGATCATGACGTTTTTCTGGCGTTTAACTCCAGACAGCAGCATGAACTTGGCGTTCAACGCCAAGTTACGTCGTCATTCTTCGAATAAAGTATGGACTATTATATATTGCTGGAAAGCCCTGGATGTCTACTTTCCAACGCCGTTGAGAGCGCGCCATTTGAAGTTCTGTAGCTCCAGAAAATCCATTTCGAGTGCAGGGAGGTCAGAATCCAACAGCATCAGCAGTTCTTTTGTCAGCCTTTTTCAGAGTTTTGCTCAAATCCCTCAATTTCAGTCAGAATTTACCTGAAATCACAGAAAAACACACAAACTCATAGTAAAGTCCAGAAATGTGAATTTAACATAAAAACTAATGAAAACATCCCTAAAAGTAGCTTGAACTTACTAAAAACTACCTAAAAACAATGCCAAAAAGCGTATAAATTATCCGCTCATCACAACACCAAACTTAAATTGTTGCTTGTCCCCAAGCAACTGAAAATCAAATAGGATAGAAAGAAGAGAATATACTATAAAGTCCAAAATATCAATGAATATTAATTTAATTACATGAGCGGGACTTGTAGCTTTTTGCCTCTGAACAGTTTTGGCATCTCACTTTTTCCTTTGTAGTTTAGAATGATTGGCTTCTCTAGGAACTTAGAATTTGGGATAGTGTTATTGACTTTCCTAGTTAAGCATGTTGATTCTTGAACACAGCTACTTATGAGTCTTGGCCGTGGCCCTAAGCACTTTATTTTCCAGTATTACCACCGGATACATAAATGCCACAGACACATAACTGGGTGAACCTTTTCAGATTGTGACTTAGCTTTGCTAAAGTCCCCAGTTAGTGGTGTCCAGAGCTCTTAAGCACACTCTTTTGCTTTGGATCACGACTTTAACCACTCAGTCTCAAGCTTTTCACTTGGACCTTCATGACACAAGCACATGGTTAGGGACAGCTTGATTTAGCCGCTTAGGCCTGGATTTTATTTCCTTGGGCCCTCCTATCCATTGATGCTTAAAGCCTTGGATCCTTTTTACCTTTGCCTTTTGGGTTTAAGGGCTATTGGCTTTTTCTATTGCTCCTTCTTTTTCTATATACTCTTTTTAGCTCCCTTTTTTTTTTCACTGCTTTTTCTTGCTTCAAGAATCAATTTCATGATGTTTTTCAGATCCTCAATAACATTTCTCTTTGTTCATCATTCTTTCAAGAGCCAACAATTTTAACACTCATAAACAACAAGATCCAAAGACATATGCACTGTTCATTCATTCATTCAGAAAACAAAAAGCATTGTCACCACATCAATATAATCAGACTAAATTCAATAATAATTTCGAAAATTATGTACTTCTTGTTCTTTTGAATTAAAACATTTTTCTTTTTAAGAGAGGTGAAGGACTAATGGGATTTATTCATAGCTTTAAGGCATGGTTACATACTAATGATCATGAAATGGAGAGACACAAAACATAGATAAACACAATAATTAAAAACCGAAAACAGAAAGAAATAAAGAACAAGGAATGAATCCACCTTTAGTGGCGTCTTCTTCTTGAAGGACCAATGATGTTCTTAAGCTCTTCTATGTCTCTTCCTTGCTTCTGTTGAATGACTCCTAGTAATTTTGGTGTTCCTCCCCTTAGTTGCTTCCAATATTTGTGTGGAGGACAACTTATTCCCTGAGGTATCTCAGGGATCTCTTGATTTGCAGCCACATGTTCTACCACTGAGCTATGACGGCTTATATTTTTGTCTTTCCATCTCCCATGACTCAGAGGTGGAAGCTTTTTGTCTTCCCTTTGAGGTTTCTCTGGCTTTAGGTGCCATTAATGGTAATGGAAAAGCAAAAAAGCTATGCTTGTACCACACCAAACTTAAAATATTGCTCGCCCTCGAGCAAGAGAAGAAAGAAGAGATGAAGAAGAAGAAGAAGAAAAGTGAGGGGAGATGGATTCGGCTATATGGGTAGGAATGGGTGGGAAGGAGAATATGAATTGTAAAGGTAGGTGGGGTGTATGGGGAAGAGTGGGTAGATGTAGGTGGTGAATGAAAAACAGAAAGAATGGCCATGAATGGAGAGAGAGGGCGAGGTAGGTGGGGATCCTGTGAGTTTCACAGATCCTGAGGTGATCCTGTGGGGTCCACAGATCCTGAGGTGTCAAGAAATTCCATCCCTGCACCAAATAGGCATGTAAAATGCCTTGGCACACCATTCTGGCGTTTAAACGCCCATTGGTGCACATTCTGGGCATTCAACGCCCATGTAATGCATGTTTCTGGCGTTGAACGCCAGTTTCATGCTTGTTCCTGGCGTTCAGCGCCAGTTTGTCCTTTCTGTGCACCATCCTGGCGTTTAACGCCAGGTTGTTGCTTGTTTTGGGCGTTCAGCGCCAGAATGGTGCTCTGTTCTGGCGTTGAACGCCGGCCAGATGCACCTTCTGGGCGTTGAACGCCAGCCCGTGCGTCCTCCAGGGTGAAAATTTTTTTTCTTCTGTTTTTGACTCTGTTTTTAATTTTTTTGATTTTTTTCGTGACTCCTCATGATCATGTACCTAATAAAACACAAAATAGTATAAAATAGTAATTAGATAAATAAAATTGGGTTGCCTCCCAACAAGCGCTTCTTTAATGTCAATAGCTTGACAGTGGCTCTCATGGAGCCACAAGGTGATCAGGTCAATTTTAGTGTGGTCCCAACACCAAACTTAGAGTTTGGATATGGGGTTTGAACACCAAACTTAGAGTTTGGTTGTGGCCTCACAACACCAAACTTAGAGTTTGACTGTGTGGGTTCTTCTTGACTCTGAACTGAGAGAAGCTCTTTATGCTTACTCTCTTTTGTCACAGAGGGATGGCCATGTGCCTGAAACACAAGGTAGTCCCCATTCAATTGAAGGACTAACTCTTCTCTGTTGACATCTGTCACAGCTCCTGCTGTGGCTAGGAAAGGTCTTCCTAGGATGATGCATTCATCATCTTCCTTCCTAGTGTCTAGGATTATGAAATCAGTAGGGATGTAAAGGCCTTCAACCTTTACTAAAACGTCCTCCACTATTCCATAAGCTTGTCTTATGGACTTATCTGCCAATTGTAATGAGAACAAGGCAGGTTGTACCTCAATGATTCCCAGCTTCTCCATTACAGAGAGTGGCATAAGATTTATCCCTGACCCCAGATCACATAGAGCTTTTTCAAAGCTCATGGTGCCTATCGTACAAGGTATTAGAAACTTGCCAGGATCTTGTTTCTTTTGAGGTAGAGTTTTCTGAATCCAAGTATCTAGTTCACTAATGAGCAAGGGAGGTTCACCTTCCCAAGTCTCATTACCAAACAACTTGGCATTCAGCTTCATGATAGCTCCTAAGTATTGAGCAACTTGCTCTCCAGTCACATCTTCATTCTCTTCAGAGGATGAATATTCTTCAGAGCTCATGAATGGCAGAAGGAGATTTAAAGAAATCTCTATGGTCTCTAGATGAGCCTCAGATTCCCCAGGATCCTTAATAGGAAACTCCTTCTTACTTGAGGAACGTCCCAGGAGGTCTTCCTCACTGGGATTTTCGTCCTCCTCCTCCTTTGTGCATTCGGCCACTTTGATTAAATCAATGACCTTGCACTTTCCTTTTGGATTTTCTTCTGTATTACTTGGGAGAGTACTGGGAGGAGTGTCAATGACTTTCTTACTCAGCTGGCCCACTTGTGCCTCCAGATTTCTAATAGAGGATCTTATTTCATTCATGAAACTAAAAGTGGCCTTTGACAGATCAGAGACTATATTTGCTAAATTAGAATTGTTTTGTTCAGAATTCTCTGTCTGTTGCTGAGAAGATGATGGATATGGCTTGCTATTGCCTAGCCTATTACGTCCACCATTGTTAAAACCTTGTTGAGGTTTTTGTTGATCCTTCCAGGAGAAATTTGGATGATTTCTCCATGATGAGTTATAGGTGTTTCCATAAGGTTCACCTGAGTAATTAACCTCTGCCATGGCAGGGTTTTCAGGATCATAAGCTTCTTCAGAAGCTACCTCTCTAGGACTGTTGGATGCATGTTGCAATCCATTCAGATTCTGAGAGATCATGTTGACCTGTTGAGTCAACATTTTGTTCTGAGCCAATATGGCATTCAGAGCATCAATTTCAAGAACTCCTTTCTTCTGAGGTACCCCATTATTCACGGAATTCCTCTCAGATGTGTACATAAACTGGTTGTTTGCAACCATGTCAATGAGTTCTTGAGCCTCTTCAGGCATTTTCTTCAGGTGAATAGATCCACCTGCAGAATGGTCTAGTGACATTTTCGAAAACTCAGAGAGACCATAATAGAATATGTCTAATATGGTCCATTCTGAAAACATGTCAGATGGACATCTCTTGGTCAGCTGCTTGTATCTTTCCCAAGCTTCATAGAGGGATTCACCATCTTTTTGTTTGAAGGTTTGAACATCCACTCTCAGCTTGCTCAGCTTTTGAGGAGGAAAGAATTTATCTAAGAATGCAGTGACAAGCTTATCCCATGAGTCCAGACTATCTTTGGGTTGTCCAACCATACTCTAACTCTAGCTCTGTCTTACAGCAAAAGGGAAAAGCAAGAGTCTGTAGACTTCAGGATTAACTCCATTCGTCTTACAGTGTCACAGATCTGCGAGAACTCAGTTAAAACTGATAGGGATCTTCAGATGGAAGTCCATAAAACTTACAGTTTTGTTGCATTAAAGCAACTAGTTGAGGCTTAAGCTCAAAGTTATTGCTCCAATGGCAGGAATGGATATGCTTCTTCCATCAAACTTGGACGTTGGCTTAGTGAAGTCACCAAGCATTCTCCTTGCATTATTATTATTATTTTCTTCTGCCATGTCTTTCTCTTGTTCGAAAATTTCAAGAAGGTCTCTTCTGGATTGTTGTAATTTAGCTTCTCTTAATTTTCTCTCAGAGTCCTTTCAGGTTCTGGATCAATTTCAACAAGAGTGCCTTTATCCCTGTTCCTGCTCATATGAAAGAGAAGAGAAAAGAAAAGAAAAGGAATCCTCTATGTCACAGTATAGAGATTCCTTTATGTTAGTAGAAGAAGAAGGGGTAAAAAAGAATGTAATATAATAAAGAAACACAACTGTGAGGATGGCAGATGTGAGATGAGACGTTAGGATATGAATGAATAAATAGAATAAGATGGGGGAAGGATAATTTTCGAAAATTATTTTGAAAAAGAGTTAGTGATTTTCGAAAAATTAAAGATAAAATGTAATTAAAATTAAAACATGAAACAATTAATTAATTAAAAAGAATTTTTGAAAAGGAGGGAGATATTTTCGAAAATGAAAGAGAGAAGTAGTTAGGTTTGAAAAAGATAAGAACAAACAAAAAGTTAGTTAGTTGATTGAAAAAGATTTGAGATCAAAATTGAAAAAGATAAGAGGATAATAAGTTAGATAAGATATTTTGAAATCAAGTTTTGAAAAAGATAAAAAAAATTTTTTTTTTTTTAAAAATATGATAAAAAGATAAGATAAAAAAATTTTAATAAAAAGATATTTTGAAAAAGATTTAATTTTTAAAATGACTTAACTAACAAGAAACTACAAGATAAGATTCTAGAACTTAAAGATTGAACCTTTCTTAGCAAGAAAGTAACAAACTTCAAATTTTTGAATCAAAACATTAATTATTGATTATATTTTCGAAAATATGATGTAAAAGATAAGAAAAAGATTTTGAAAAATATTTTAAAAAAAAATTTCGAAAATTATAAAAAAAATGAAAAAGATGTGATTTTTGAAAAAGATTTTGAAAAGATAAGATTTTTAAAATTGAAAATTTGACTTAACTCATAAGAAACAACTAATTTTAAAATTTTTTGACTTGGTCAACTCAAATTTTCGAAAATTTGGAGAAAAATAAGGAAAAAATATTTTTTATTTTATTTTTGAATTTTTAATGATGAGAGAGAAAAACACAAAAATGACCCAAAACATGAAAATTTTGGATCAAAATACAAGATGCATGCAAGAACACTATGAATGTCAAGATGAACACCAAGAACACTTTGAAGATCATGATGAACATCAAGAACACAATTTTGAAAAAAAAAATTTTGATGCAAAGAAAACATGCAAGACACCAAACTTAGAAATCTTTAATGCATGGACTCTAACAAACGAAAAATGTATATGAAAAACAACAAACAACACAAAACAAGAAAACATCAAGATCAAACAAGAGGACTTATCAAGAACAACTTGAAGATCATGAAGAACACTATGAATGCTTGGGATTTTCGAAAAAAATGCAAAAAATTTTTAAAGCATGCAATTGACACCAAACTTAAAAATTGACTCAAGACTCAAACAAGAAACACAAAATATTTTTTTTTGGTTTTTATGATTTTCTAATTTTTTTGTATTTTTATTTTTATTTTTTTTTTCGAAAATAAAGTTAAGAAAAACGAAAATAAAAGAAAATTTTTTGAAAAAGATTTTTGAAAAGAAAATTACCTAATCTGAGCAACAAGATGAACCGTCAGTTGTCCATACTCGAACAATCCCCGGCAACGGCGCCAAAAACTTGGTGGACGAAATTGTGATCAAAATTCTTGTATCATTTGTGATCAATGTTCTAATTATGGCACTGGTTGAATTCACAACTCCGTTCAACTAACCAGCAAGTGTACTGGGTCGTCCAAGTAATAAACCTTACGTGAGTAAGGGTCGAATCCACAGAGATTGTTGGTATGAAGCAAGCTATGGTCACCTTGTAAATCTCAGTTAGGCGAATTAAACATTATTTATGGGTTCGAGTAATAAATAATAAAAAGGATAGAAATACTTATGCAGATTCATTAGTAGAGGTATCAGTTAAGTATATGAAGATGTTGTATGGCTCAAGGACGCCTGCCTTCCTACTGCTTCTACTCAATCCTTCTTACTCCTTTCCATGGCAAGCTTTGTATAGGGGTTCACCATCAACTGTGGCTACTTTCAATCCTCTCGGGGAAATATCCTATGCGGCTGTCACTCGCACAACTAACCAGTCTGGAGGCATCACCCATGGTTGATGGCTACATCCCATCCTCGCAGTGAAAGCTAATGCTCACGCACTCTGTCACAGTACGGCCAATCACCGGTTGGTTCCCTCCCCTACTGGAATAGAATCCCTCTTTTGCGTCTGTCACTAACGCCCAGCAGGTTACAAGTTTGAAGCACGTCACGGTCATTCATTACCGGAATCCTACTCGGAATACCACAGACAAGGTGAGACTTTCCGGATTCCCAGGATCCTACTCGGAACACCACAGACAAGGTTGGACTTTCCGGATCCTCATAAATGCCGCCATCCATCTAGCTTATACCACGAAGATTCTGTTGGGGAATCTAAGAGATACACATTCAAGCTCTGTTGCATGTAGAACGGAAGTGGTTGTCAATCACGCGCGTTCATCAGTGAGAATGATAATGAGGGTTATCTAACTCATCACATTCATCATGTTCTTGGGTACGAATGAATATCTTGGAATAAGAGTAAGAGAGAATTGAATAAAAGAAAATAGAACTTCATTAATACTTGAGGTACAGCAGAGCTCCACACCCTTAATCTATGGTGTGCAGAAACTCCACCGTTGAAAATACATAAGCATAAGGTTCAGGCATGGCCGAATGGCCAGCCCTCTCCATGATCAAGTGACCGAATGAATAAAGAGTTTAAAGTGGTCAAAAGATGGTCAAAAGATTAGTTAAATGTTCTATTTATAATAAACTAGCTCCTAGGGTTTACATGAGTAAGTAATTGATGCATAAATCCACTTTCGGGGCCCACTTGGTGTATGGTTGGGCTGAGCTTGATCAATCCACGAGCTGAGACTTCTCTTGGAGTTGAATTTCGAGTTATGATGTGTTTTGGGCGTTCAACTCCGGATCATGACGTTTTTCTGGCGTTTAACTCCAGACAGCAGCATGAACTTGGCGTTCAACGCCAAGTTACGTCGTCATTCTTCGAATAAAGTATGGACTATTATATATTGCTGGAAAGTCCTGGATGTCTACTTTCCAACGCCGTTGAGAGCGCGCCATTTGGAGTTCTGTAGCTCCAGAAAATCCATTTCGAGTGCAGGGAGGTCAGAATCCAACAGCATCAGCAGTTCTTTTGTCAGCCTTTTTCAGAGTTTTGCTCAAATCCCTCAATTTCAGTCAGAATTTACCTGAAATCACAGAAAAACACACAAACTCATAGTAAAGTCCAGAAATGTGAATTTAACATAAAAACTAATGAAAACATCCCTAAAAGTAGCTTGAACTTACTAAAAACTACCTAAAAACAATGCCAAAAAGCGTATAAATTATCCGCTCATCATCTACTTAAGAATAAATATAACCATCCGCAAACCTAATGAATTGAACTTCCGGCATATTTTAATTGTATCTTATTAAAATTTAATCCAATTAACAAAACATCCACTTAAAAATGAAAATAAGCATTCGCATACCTAATAAAATGAACATCCATCATATTATGGATTGATCACAATTTCTAATATGTACATTAACTTTCTCATTCATAGACTCAGAATAATAGTGCCATATGTTTTCTTTGCAAACAGTAGCATTCCCATTTTAAGAACAATCATGAATAGAAGAGACATTGTAATAAGTAACAAATATGTACTTAATTCGTCATTGACCAAAATCATTCACTGACAAACTAAAATGCACTTGTCTCGTTGAATTAGTGAACAAGTATGGGGATTAGGATCATGAACATGAAAAGGACAATAGGTAGAAAGTATTGTCTAAACTTGTGGAATCTGAAATCTTTATTAACTTTCATAAAGTTGACCAAGTAATCAACTAACATTTCTTGAGCTCCTCGTCAATTGCTATTTAAGCTTTCAAATTTGTTCAAGTGTCTGATTTCTGTATCCTCTCTTGGGAACTATTTGTAAGATGATCTCCTCAATGTTCATGTACCTTCATCAAAGACCAAGTCATTATCAATAAATGTAGGGATTTTATGTGCTATAGTAATTACTATGCTTTCACTAGTTTTTTTTCTAATAGTCTTTTGAATTAAATTGTACAAAATTTCTGCACTAAAATAAAATTTAATGCAACCATCAACAGCAACAACATGTTCGATACGCTCTAATACATTCAAATTTTAACCATGGTGTTCTTAATTATGAACAATCAAATAACTCAGCAAGTTTCATTGCATGAACATCTAGTTCACACAGCGCAACAACATGGCAGCACCAAAAAAGCAATGTTTACAGCGCTAACATTAAATCAATTGCAACCATCTACACCACCAACAGCTTATTCTACACATTTTAATATATTGAAATTGTAACAATGGAGTTCTTCACTATGAACAGTCAAACATCTCAACAATATAAATTGTATCTACGATTAGCAGTAAAAGAAACAGCAATCATGAAAATAAGAAATTAACCCACTAACCGTAGATCGTCGACGACGGCAGCTGTTAGGGAGCCTTAACACCAATGAGGCCGTGACCCGTCTAATGATCACGCTCTCACCTGGCTGACACAGGAGGCAGGACTTAGGCCGCAGGCGCACACCTTGCACGTTACTGGCGCTGAGATAGGCCGGTGGCGGAAGACGAGCTCGCGCAATGGATGAGTGGTGTAGGACCGGGGCCGACCAACGCAGTTGCTGCCAATGAAGAAAGATGCACGCGAAGGAGGTTGGGCGCTGCAGTTCTGATCGGCGCTGTTGGAGGTTCTAGGTCACGCGGCACCGCGGTGGTGGGATGCTTAGCAGCGACCGTGCAGGATTTCGGGAGTAAGGTTACCGTCGGTGCACAAAAGGGGAATGGAAGAAAATTTGAATTAGGAGTTATGTGGTGGTGGTTAACACAAAACTGAACAGCACTTTTGGAATTAGGGTAAATATGGATAATTTTCATTTTTAACTCATATTGGACCAAATAAACAATCTACTGTACACATTGTATAGATATCTAATTGGCTTTCTAACAGAATTCTTAACGTTTACACAACCTTCTCCAAGAAATTAATGAGAATGCATGTTTTTTAGTTTAAAAAATTTAGTTGGTCATTTATTAAAATAAAAAATTAAATTAAATAATAATTTAAATTTCATAGACCATTTTAGCTATTTACTCTGATACCCAGTATAGAGTATTTATTTTATTAATTTGAGATTCAAAGTATCTCGTACAGATATTGTTTTTGCTGAACAAACTCAACTTCAATTGAAAGAGTTATACCATAAAAAAGTTTGATCACATATGAATATTACATTTATTATTTTTAACATGTCTTATGTGCGTGTGTATTACAAAAAGATGAGGTAGAGAATATGATTTGCACTGCTATGAGGGTGGAGACACCGATTATCTTTTTGGTTATACCGCCGTACCGTGGTATTCAAAAATCGTACCCATTGATTTACATTGTTTGAATTTCATATAGAAAAACTAGAAATTATACGGTTCGATTTATATTTTTTAAAATAAAAAATAATTAAAATTAAATCCTTCAATTTCTAATTTATCTTTTCTCCTGAAACAAATCAAATGATTTGATTTGATTAATATAAATTTTTTAAAAAAATCTATATAAAAAAATTCGTGTTTCCAATAACAATGTACTTCACACATATTTGATCCGTATTAAAAAATTTTGCCAAAATATTACTGTTAAAAAGTTTAATTATTTTACTTGTTGTCGTTATAACTAATTATTTGCTAGAAAATTGAATAGAATAACATGTATAAAATGGAACATAATTTATAAAGTAGGCTAGTTGACCTTACAAATATTTTTGGTTAGGTAAAATTTTTTTAAACACTTCGTTTTATATTTGATAAATTAAAAATTTATGTATTTATATTTGTAGTTTTTAAAAGTCAGAATATTTTTAAAAATATTTAAAAAAGTACTTTTTAAAGTTAGTTTGTATTTATTAAAATTAAAAAGTCTAATATAATCCCGTACATTAATTAATATTTAAATTTAATTCTTATGTTAATGTCTATTATAGTATTTTTAAATTTTAAAAATTATTTTATTAAATAAATTTGTTGTTTCTTATGTTTATTAAAAATTATTTTTAATTTAATTTATTAAACACAAATACTATAATTTTTAAAAAATAAAAATTTTACCAAATTAAACCAAAGATTAATGCTTTATTGATATACTCTATCTTCTTTTTAAAATGAGATTTTCAAAAGAAAAAAATGTTTCAAATATAGTATAAGAAATTTACTAGAAAGAATCAATTTTAAAAAGAAGACAGTACCTTCTCACCTAGCCAATTACAAGTTTACAACTAGTATTTCGGCTCTTTCAGGGGAAAAAAGGTGAGTTCCGAAATTAAAATTAGAATAAAAAGAAAATTAGGTATTTTAAGAATTTTGTGATGAATTTATAAATTTATCAAAAATTATTAACTAAGTTCGTAAAAATATTAAATAAGTTCTAAATAATTATCATGATAGATTTATAAAAGAGATAGAAGACTAAAAAAATAATTTTATTCAGTATTATAATTTGATTTATTCTTAAATATTTTTTATTAAGTAAAAAATATTGCACTCCTAATTAATTAAATAAATTTTAATTTATATTTATTATATTTTATATTAATAATTTAGATTTAGAGTTTATAATTTATAGTTTATAATTTAAAAATTAAAATTTAAAATTTATAATTTAAATTAAAAATTAAAAATTCATGATTTAAAATTTTAGAATTTAAGAAACAGTGCATTCTTTTTTTTTTCAAAGTGCATTAGGATTAGTTTTATACTTTTTCAAGAATTATATAAATTATAATTTATTATATGAATACTAAAAAAAGATGAATTGTATTAAGCGTTATAGTTTTCCAAGATTTTTAAATTTGTTTGTACAAATTTTTTAGAATGTACATAATATATTTATTTATTTAAAAATTCAGAAATTTATCAAAAAAGTTTCTAAAGACTTACTTGATAATTTATTATTGAAAAAGTCTAGATAACTGATTTTTTTTTAGTCTTTAGTCAGTTTTTTTTTAAATATTAAAATTTAAATGCAGTTAACAAAAATTAAACAAAGAGATTTTATCATTTTTTTAAAATAATATTATGTGTATATTAAAATTAGTTATCAAAATCATTTATTAATACAAAATATATATTAGAATATAAATATAAATTAAAAATAAAATAAATTATATATATATATATTTATATATAAATATATTAATAACTGATTTTTTATTTGTTGTACAAATAATATTTTTTTTTTGTAATAAACTAAAAATAATACGGCAGCAACTGGTACCTGGTAACTGACTGGTAACCCTAAACCCGGAAGGGAAACTTCTCTGATTTTTTTCTTTCTTTCTCTCTCTCTCTCTCTCTCTCTCTCTCAGAATCCTGTTGAACCGGAATCAGAGTTGTCGTTCGTCAATTCAGGTACTTTACTTTCATTCGTTTCTGCTGCTTCAATTGCATTCGACATTACAAACCTCTATTTTTTTAAGAATGGTGAAATGCTTAAATGAACTAAGATATGTTTCAATGGATACATTGTGTTGTGGAGATAGAATGTCACAAACTCAATTCAAATTTGAAGTTTTTTTTATGTATGTAATGCACTACTTTGGACACAATTTGGTTGGCTTAATGTGCTAGAAAAATTACTAGGAGAACTGTTGCAAAGTTTTGTTTCCAATGAATATGAACAATGAGCATTTGAATGTACCGTTTCTGATTTTTGAAATGTAAACAGCCCTGAAAATATATATTTTCGGAGAAAGGTGCATGGAATTCTTTACTGCTTTAGGTGGTATCTCGTGATTTCCGGAGAAAGATTATTGATTAATTTGATTTGTGGATGCAGTCATGGATTGGTATATGAGGCTCCTGCAATAGCCAGTTTGGGAGGTACTGATAAGTTCAAAGGGGATAAATTTATCAGAGAAGCTGAGTTGTGAGAGAAAGAAGAGACTAGATAAAATCCGTTTGACATAAAGTTGTCGTCCTTGTTCGACGGTTTATTCTCCTCTGAAGACTAGTGCTACTATGGAGGAATTAAAATTACCATCGAAGCAGAGTCTGGAAGGAAAGGAAAAGGAACAAGGTGAAGCTGCTGAACATTCTTCTGTGAAGAATGATACTACTGCAAAAGAAGTGAATCCATCACGGGATCGGAAAAGGCGGAGAAAGAAAGAGAAGAAACAAGGTGAAGCTGCTGAGCATAAAGGTTATCAGATTTCAGTGGATAATTGTTCGCAGCAGACTGATGCCCCTTCTGAGAAGATAAATTCATCACCGAAGCCAAAAAGGGAAAGAAAGGAGAAGAAACCGGCTGAAGCTGTTGAGCATAAAGATAAAGATCCTGATGTTTCACTTGGTAAATCTACTCCAAATAC
Organism: Arachis stenosperma; assembly: GCF_014773155.1. Taxonomy (NCBI): domain Eukaryota; kingdom Viridiplantae; phylum Streptophyta; class Magnoliopsida; order Fabales; family Fabaceae; genus Arachis; species Arachis stenosperma. The sequence continues at coordinate 121,361,344 of NC_080386.1, forward strand.
TGATATGCATAATAAATTTTCTAATATTGATGCTACTAGAGAGGATGTAAGTTCATCATCGAAGCGGAAAAAGAGAAAGAAGAAGAAACAAGAAAAAGCTGTTGAAGATAAAGGTCCTCATGCTACACCGGATAAGAATTCTCGGAAGATTGATGATACGGCAGAGGATTCGTTACACATATCCCCAGCTTTACCTAATCCGTTAGGCTCCCAAGATATTGTAGAATGTAGTTCTAAGAAGAGAAACAAAAGAAGGAAACGGCAGAAGACAAAATATAATGCTGTTGAAAGCATTGTCAACACTAATGATGTGCCAAAAGATACCTTTTCATCAAAATTTTGTACACCTGCCTTGCATATGCCTTCAGAACATCCAATTCAATTTGGGTCCGCTGATCCTATAAGAGGACAATCTTGTGCGGAGACAAATATTTGTCAGCAAGACAATGACAAAGGGGATCAGCATATACCAATAAAGGAAGCGGAAAACACCAGTGGGGAGTATGTTGTTAAAGACATAAGCCGGTCCTGCAACTCAAAGAATAAGCTTCTTATCCTTGACATGAATGGACTTCTAGCTGACTTTGTCAAAAAGGTTCCTCAAGGAAGTAAAAGTCCGGATTTTAAAATTTATGGGGGAAGAAAAGGGTCGATAAAAGGTGCAAAGATCAACTATCACGATTCTTTATTTATGGTAATTTATGTGTCATATGAATTTGACTGACATGTGGGCTTTGCTCTCTGCAGTTTTCAAGAGGCCCTTCTGTGATGAGTTTATACAGTTTTGTCTTGACAGGTTTCATGTGGGTGTTTGGTCATCTAGAAAGAAGTATTTTGCCACTCCATGACTGTTCTTATCTCGTTGCATATGTTTATTCGTTTGAAATAGGGGTTCGTTATGAACGGGTTGGTTGCATTTCAGCATTAGAAAAAGTGGGCTTCATAAATTCTTTATGCTGTCTTGATAATTGTATGAAATTATTGGCAGGAAAAATCTTGGTAGAGCAGTCAACCAAATTTTTGGGGAATCAGCATCCAAACTGCTCTTTCAATGGGTAATCTATTCTCCAAAAGTACAATTTTTAGGTGCTTTTGATTTGGCAAACAAGTCAATTATGAATAATTTCTTAACATAGTTGTAATGCATCTTCTATCAAATCATACCAGATGAACATTTTTAGCTTTTACGTTTACTAGCATTAGTCATTCCTTGCATTTTTGGTTAATATCTCACATCTCTGCAGTATACTTCGCTAACTTGCATGTCTTCCCTTGTGGAGGATATTCCACAGAACTAATAGTTTCTTTTCTTTACTTAGTTTTTATCACTGAATTATTGTTATATTTCTAGGGTTATTTTTGGATTTTTGTTTTTTTTTTGGGGGGGGGGGGGGGGTGATGAGGAAAATGATAATACAACATTGGAGGATAAGAGTCCCCTATACAAAAGCAAAGCAAAAAGATTTTAAAGGCCATGAACTTTACACCAAATTGGTGGTTCTAATCCTATCCCATAGAGCCAGCTTGTCAGAGAATCTGCAGTAGTATTATTTTGTAAAAATATAAGTATTTCACTCTTTGCCATAATGGAACTTCAGTCCTATTTGAAATTTCTTTAGATGGCATTCAATCTTTCTATATTGTTTTATCATATAGGATCGGTCCCACTGTACGAAAACAGGATCTTGTACCCTTGAGGACAAATTCAAGCCAATTGTGTTCAAGGAACTTCGAAAGTTATGGGAAAAAGTGGATGCCAGTCTTCCATGGAAGAAGGGAGAGTTTAATGAGTCAAACACATTATTGTTGGATGACTCCCCTTACAAAGCATTACTGAATCCTGTAAGTTTTGTTCTTTGGTTTTCGTTTATTTCAATAAGCTTTCTTTTTTGTTGGTGTTCTGTTAATTTTCTTATGCAAATTATTTTCAGAGGAACACAGCAATATTTCCCAATCCTTACCATATTGATGATGTTGATGACACATCACTAGGTGAGACATGCTTCTGCCCATTTTCCTCTCCTTTTCACATCCTTTTATATTTTCTCTTCTTATGCTTCTCCATTGATAAATATATTGAGTATTCTTTCAAATTAATGATACATCACAGGGCTGGGAGGTGATCTTCATATGTACCTTGAAGGGCTGGCTGGGGCTGAGAATGTTCAAGAGTATGTGGCATCACATCCATTTGGCCAAAAGGCCATAACCGAAACACACCCGTCTTGGGATTTCTATCGCAAAGTTATTGAAGCAGTTAAACGCAACAAAATTGCTGCTCAGATGCGGGGTAAATGTGACTGAGATTATTCTTGTCATATTGATTCATTTGGCATGCATGGTTTATTTTAATATTAAGTCCCTTCGATGATTGAAATGCTGTTGGGTTTTGCTTTAGAAAGATGTCCGAAATAAGATTAGTTATTTATACTCCTTGTAAGGTTAGGAATATAGTTTCTCTTCGTCATATCTCAACTCTTGTTAACGAGTGTTACTCAGTGGATGGATGTTTTGAAAATTGCTTTATTCAGTTATTGAGTTTACAACTTTCCATGATAAGGCACAATACAATAACGTCAGTTGATCCATGTAGCTGACCCTTCTTAGTGGGGATTGGATTCTGGTGTTATTGATAATGAATTTTTTGAACATTCATACTGAAAGGAAATTACTTTTCACCAAAACCATGTCTTGCCATTATTTCTCTTGGTCATACATTACTAGCTTAATTCGAGTGAAATGTATCGATGCCGATAATTTATGATGCTCCAATTGAAACTCTATAGCTAGAATGACAGGGACTGTTTAGCAAATATCATTGTTGTTGTTGTCGTTCCTGTTTAGTATTTGCTCTAAATCTGGTTGCTGCAGCTATGTCTAGGGGACAATTGAAGAGCTCCACCGTAACAGGCGAAAATACTGTCCATTTGCTGCCTGCTGCCGGCGATCCTCCACAAGAGCCCACAGCACTTGTTGCTAGTGCCACCGGTGATCCTCAGTTGACCAAGGCGCCACCACCTCCCACTACCCGAGATACACTACAATTGACTGATCCAGTGCTACTTCCTTCCACAGCCACTGCGGCAATGCTTCCTTAATGCTGGTCACCACACAAAACACAGCTGAAATTTCCAAAGCCGCCGGCTGCACTGTTCCCCTTAAAGAATCCCTGCACCGTCTGGTGTCATGGTGAATGTTGTCTGCCTTTACGAGAAACCACTCGCCATGTTGCCAAATGACCCATCGCTATTCTTCGTGCACATCAAGCCACCGCGCACCTCCTTTGCATTGTGCTGCTGCTGCCTGCTGCTGCATATCTTCTTTGGTTCACTCAAAATTTCTGCGCTTTGGGTCTCGTTCTATTATCTGGGTCCCGAAGCCCTGATTATTGTTGTTAGCATCATTCTGATTACTGGTCCATTGAAACTAATTTTTTTGCTGTAATTTTTAGGTGATTTTGAGTTGTTATATTAGTTTCCATGCATTTTTGTGCACTTTTTGTAGTTTCAAGAAACTTGTCTATTAATGCTTTCAAGATGCAAAGCAGAGGCCTAAGGGTTGTCATGAGCCAAGTTATAATGGCATTCTGATTATAGGGCAACAAAATTAAATGAGCTACTTTTGCCATTCCAAGTCCCAGAATTTTATTTTATTTTATTTTTCTATTATCCCTTTTCATGTGAGTACTTATTAATGTTTTGGTTTGGTTTTTTTTTTTCTCTTTAATGGTTAGTGATACTATTGAACACATATGTTGTAAGTTGTAACCCAACCACCATTTATTTTTGGCAAGTGCAAGTCATGAATAAGATTGCATGTGCTTCATAGTGTTGACATAATATCATGCAGCATGTAGGAATACATCACCCACCAACCATTCAATGCTTCTAATTTCCATCTGCATGCAACAATTTAAATAAAAATTAATTTAAAAAAGAAAGATGCAATTCATTTATTATCAACAATATTACTGTTTTAATGTTTTGGTCAAGACTCAACAAGCAGCATCCTTTGCTTTGGACCACAAAGTTTTGAATTATCCCAATCAATAAAAAGCTCATCAATATCTTTAAAACAAACAAAAGAAAAAACAAAAAAGTAAAAGGCCCATAAGTCCAAACTAGAATTGAGTATTGAGTATTGACTCATGCAATGGGTGCGTGCAGATGAAAAAAGTTTGAGGTTTTGATATCTTAACTCTCCATCATTAGCATCAAAATATTGAAAATGATTTAGAAACTCAACAAGTCGGCAGTGATTATTACATTTTTTTTATTTAAATTGAAAAATATAATATTTACTGATTTAAATAAACGTGTAAATATTGACTAAAATATATTTCTAGTCACATCTCAAATACAGTTGAGAAAAATAAAAAAATAAATATATCTCGAGTGCACTGACCTCGTTCTGTGATACAAAGTCTGAGAGTCATATCTCGGGTGCACCTGAGATATGAACACGAGCGCATCTCGGATACACTGCATCCAAAATATGCTTATATTCTGATATGAATCAGTACATCCGAGATACGTGCGAGAATGCAGGACGGAAGCACTATATCCGAGATATAGTCAAGATCTGATATGCTTATAAAATTTCTTCTTTTTATTTTAAAATAATTAAATATTGTATTTTATATATGTTTTTAAAATTAGTTTGCTATATTAACAATTTAAAGAATATTAATAGGTAGATAATATTCTTTTTTATCTTAACTAGTTTTTGAAAAAAACTAATAATTTCACTTATGTTTAGACAATTAAATTTTAGCTTAATAATTAATTAAGTTTGGTTAGTTTTAAAAAATATATTATATAATGTTGAATTTGTTTATTTATTTATTTTTTTTATACTTATAATAAGATAAATATTGTTTTATGTTAAATTTAATAATATATTTTTTTAACAGAAATTTCAATGAAACAAAGATAATATAATAATAGAAATAAATATAATAATTTATATGTGCTTATTAATTTATTTCCAAACTTCTAACAGAAATAAATACCTCTATTTTTTTAATTTTGTTTGTCTCTTCTTGAATTATAAATCATAAATAGGACATAAAAATATCGATATGCTCTTAAATTTTATATATAACGATATTTAAAAGAACTCTATATTAAAATATTTAATAAATTCTCTCAAGAGAATTTAAATTTACTATTTAAAAAATTATTTAAAAAGTTATGTTAACACAAATTTAATTAATTATGTAATTTTTTATTTATTATGCTATTTTTATTTATATCATAAGTATATAGAATCTTGACTATATCTCAAATGCAGTGCTTCCGTTCTGCATCTTCGCACGTATCTCAGATGTATTGATTCATATCAGAATATAAGTATATCTCGAATGTAGTGTATTCGAGATGCACTTATGTTCATATTTCGAGTGCACTCAAGATATGACTCTCAGACACTGTATCACATAATGGAATCAGTGCACTCGAGATATGTTTATTTTTTGGTTTTTCCTACTGTATTCGAGATGTGACTAATTACGCATTTTGATAAATTCTTTCGTGTTTATTTAAATCAGTAAATACTATATATATTTAATTTAAATAAAAAAATCCATTATTACAACTTAAATAAATAAAATATTAATCATATAACTTATATTGATAGCTCAATTTTTTAATCAATATTTTATTCAATAATTATGATTGCTTAAGTATACATTCTATTAGATTTCTAAGACTAACTCCTAATTAACTTTACTATACCTATTGCTTGAAAAACAAAAGTAACAACATTATTTCTAGGCTTCTCTCAATTTCAGTCATTTAGATAGCATTTTGTTTTTGAAAACTAGAATTGAGACTAGAAACTGAGACTTGTGTTTGATTTTTAAAATTCTAGTCTTTTTAATATTTTTAAAAAATAAAAATTAAAGATTAAAATTTTAATAATATTTTTTAAAAAAATATTTTTATTTAATTTTTAAAATTTTAAATTTAACCAAAAAAACACAGAATATTTCATGACTTAAGTTAAGAGATACCAAAAGAAAAAAGAGACACCAAAGAATATAAAAGGAGAAGAGGCGACGCTAGAAAGGTTAAAGGCTGTTATCATCGTCGAAGAAAGAGAGAGAGAAAGAGAGGGGGAAGGAACTGCTCCTGCTATGGAGAGACTTATTGGAGAAGGTTGCTGCAAAGAGAAGAACGCAAAGAAAGAGGTGGATTTCGAGACGGTGACGAGAGAGTATCCTTTTTCGGTAGTGTCAGCAAAGAATGGAGCCATTCAAAGTTAGGGGCAGGTGTTGCAACTTCATTCTGATGATTATCTTAGAGTAAAATTTTTTTTCGATCCTTGTCTTTTTTCAATTTAGACAATCCGTAGTTTAACAGTTGAAAAATAACAATCTGCTCATCCTTTTATTTTTGTCAGACGCATGAGCCCTTCCATGAGAATTTCTGGTAAAAAGTAGCATAAAATACTTACGTATGACGTTAGCTTATATGATATGGCTTTCATCACCTGTCTTACATGAATGATAACTATTTGATTTGGACTGTTTATTGCCTATACAGTCATCAAAATAATGCTGCAAAGGGATGATAACCATTTAATTAGGACATCATTTTGATGATTATTGATGGAAGAAAAATATCGGTAAAGATTTTCACAAAAATATTACGTTGCAAGTATAGTTCTAAACCGACAATTAAACCTCAATCAATATTTAAATTGTTTGTCACTTAAGCAAACCCAATAAAATTAACCGAAGTATTTAAATCTCGGGTCGTCTCTCAAGGAATTGCAGAGAAGTGTTTATTATTGGTTATGATAAAGTATATTTTTGGGTTTTATGATAAGAGACAAGTAACGTAAATAACAAAGAAATAAAATAACAACTAAGAAAAGTCCTAACAAGGATTGAGAATTGGAATTCCTATCCTTATTATCATCATCAATTGTGATGGTAATTACCTTTTGCTCTCACTTAGTTAACCTCTAACAATGAAGGAAAGTCAAGTGAGAAAAATCAACTTAAGTTTACAATTCCTAATCAAAGACTAGATTTAGTGAAGTCTAAGCCAACTAGCAATTTTCAATCGCCAATCAACAAAAGAATTTTGATAACTCAAAAGTCTCTAATTGATCAATCCAAGTTAAGAACATAAAAATCTAATTCGAAACCCAGTCAAACATTTTATCAAACACTTGGAAGGCACAAAATAAAGGCATAAAAAAGTAACAAGGAATATTAAATCTAAACCCAATTGAAACAAATTAACAATGACAACTGAAGAAAGCAATAACAATATGAATATATAAATTGCATTAACAAAGATCCAAAGCATCAAGAGTGCATAAACATAAGAATAACAGGGTGAAGGAAATAACAAGTAGAATTGAAGAACAAAGGTGATAGAACAATAACTTGCAAGGAATTGTAAATAAAAAGAGAAATTAAATCTAAATCTAAAAAGAAATTGGAGTAGAAATCCTAAAACCTAGAGAGAGGAGAGAGCCTCTCTCTCTAGAAAACTACAACTAAACCAAAGTTGAATGATTGATTCCCCCCTTCCAGCTCCACTTTGCAGCCTCTAATCAGTATTTTCGAGCCTGAAACTGGGTCAAAAGCAGCCCAGAAATCGCCCCCATCGAGTTCTGTAAATTGCAGCACGTGACGCTCGTCACGCGTACACGTCGGCAACGTGTACGCGTCGCTTGAACAAATTCCTGGTCACGCTGATAAACCCCATTTGTAGGGTTATCTTATGCTTCATTTAAGGGATTTTATGACCTTTTACCCACATTTATTCAATGAAATAGCATGATTTTATGATTGCCTCCCAATTTGTACTTAAGTGTGAAAACATGCTTTCTAGGTCCTTAATTAGCTAAATTTAATTCACCTTCGATTCCACTAGATGCCTTGATGTGTTTGCAAAGTGATTTCAGGTTGAAAAGGCTACGGAAGGATCAAAGGAGTGAAAGGAAAGCATACAAAGTGGAGAAGATCATGAAAAGCCAAAGAATTGAACTCGCTCATGGATGCGCGCACGCACATTGCGAAATGGCCCATGGACACGTATGCGTGCTGTGCGCGTACGCATCGATGCTGATACTTGATTTTTATGTGAATTCGCGCCCAGTGAATTCTCAGGAGATGTGGGGCCCAATCCCAACCAACTTTGGCGTCAAAGATGCTATTTAAAGCCAAGGATTGAAGAGCAAAGGGACTTTTTGACCATTTTTACACATTAGGATTAGTTAGAAGTAGTTTCTAGAGAGAGAAGCTCTCTCTTCTCTCTAGGATTAGGATTAGGATTAGGTTTAGTTCTTAGATCTAGATTTAGATTCATGCTTTCTTCTACTTTTGATTCTCCATTCTTGTTGTTACATTCATCTTCCTCTATTCTTTTGTTATAATTTCCTTTATGTTGTTTCTATGCTTTGTTGTAGATCTACTCTTGTCTCTTCTATTTTATTTCCATTCAATTCAAGATAATTCATAATAATTGTGTTTCTTTTGATTGTTGTTGTTAATTTCTTGCAATAATTGTTGTTAGATTTCATTCTAGTTGTCAATTTACTATGTTTTTCTTTTGTGCCTTCCAAGTGTTTGATAAAATGCTTGGTTAGATTTTAGAGTAGAATTTTGTGCTCTTGGCTTGGAAAGGTAACTTAGAAACTCTTGAGTTACTAATGTCCAAGTAATTGATGATTGGGAGCCATTGACTCTAGTTTTCACTAATTGAATTTGTGGAGAGTTAGGATTTATGAACTAGGATTGATATAGCTCATTTGACTTTCCTTTACTAGTTAGAGGATGACTTAATGGGATTAATTCTTGCCAATTCTCATATTGTGGTTAGTGATTAGGATAGGGATCCTTGACCACCAACCCTTGCCAAGACCTTTTTAGCTACTAGTTTACTTTTTGCCATTTATCTTTCATGTTTCTTATCAAAAATCACAAACATAACTCATAACCAATAACAAGGACACTTTATTGCAATTCCTAGGGAGAATGACCCGAGGTTTGAATATTTCAGTTTATAGATTTTAGGATTATTGTTGGTTTAGAAACTATACTTGCAACGAGAATTCATTTGTGAAATTCTAGACCATCAAAAATTCAATCATCACACACGTACGCATCATCCACGCATACGCGTCGATTGCCTCTTGCACTGGTCACGCTGATCCTGTGATGCGTACGCATGAGAGACGCGTACGCGTCACCTAACTGCAAGAAAACTATGACAAATTGCATATCATTTTGAAGTCTCGAATGTTAGCTTTCCAACGCAACTATAACCGCCTCATTCGGACCTCTGTAGCTCAAGTTATGATCGATTTAGTACGAAGAGGTCAAGATTGACAACTTAGCAATTCCTTCAATTTCTTGTATTCCTTCCACTTTTGTATGCTTCCTTTCTACCCTCTAAGTCATTCCTGCCCTATAAACCCTGAAAACACTTAACAAACATATCACGGCATCGAATGGTAATAAGAGGGGATTAAAATTAGCAAATTTAAGGCTAAAGAAGCATGTTTTCAATCATAGCACAAAATTAGGAAGGAAAATGTAAAACATGCAAATTCTATGAATAAGTGTGAGAATAATAGATAAAATTCGCTCAATTCAGTACAAAATAAACTGTAAAATAGCGGTTTATCAATTATGTAAGAACTAAATAATTTTGATCAAATGGTTATCATTCACATAGGACTGATGAAGGCCAAATTATACAAGCTACATCACACATAAGCATTTTTCATCATATTTTATCGAAAATTCTTACAGAATGGCTCATGCGTCTAATGAAAAAGAAATATAAGGGGCTCATGTGTCTAATGAAAAGAAAAAATAAGAGTGAACTGTCATTTTTAATTATTAAGGTACGATTTATTTAAATTGAAAAAGAATAGAAGTCAAAAAAAAATTTTTCTTATTATCTTATGATGATGATTCTCAAAGAGAAGGAAAAAGGAAAAAAAAGAAAAGAGAGGTAATTAATTTAAGCCTGTTTTGTTTTTATTTTTTTTAGTTAATAAAAATATGTAAATAATTTTATTTATTTTAATTTTTATATTTATCTTAAAATAAATATAATAATTTTTTTATTAAAAATAAAAAAACCTGAATCTACAACTTTTAATATTAAAATATAATAATTTAGTTTTATATATTTTATATTAAATATAATACAAAAATTTAATTTAATATTTATTTTTCATTTCTCATCTCTGAATATTTAATTTTCAGTCTCAATCCATTTTTCAAATAAAGCCTTAAATTTTGTTTGAATTTTTACAAAATATTGTTCAAAAGGTCAAATTTTATGTGTATATATATCTCACGTATCGAATAAATAATTAAATAAATATTTTTTAAACAAAAAAATATACCATCTTAACAAGTAATTACCTACTCGTGTTACATGACTTTAGAGCATCATGTTTGATTTTAATTTAATTTTATTTTGAGTTATATACAATGTCATAAATATTTATAGGACTATATATTATTAAAATTAATTTAAAATTTAATATAAAATTTATTATTTTAATATTTAATTTTAATTTAATTTAAATTTTATATTATTTTTAATTATTTTATTTGATGAATTATATAAGTAGTAATATTTAATTAGTCTTTTTTTTAAATGTTATAGTCTTTTTTTATTGATATTAGTCTCATTTCAAATATTATATTAATACAAGTTTTAATTTTAAATAAATTTAATTATTGTAAATATCAGAATTGATATACAAAAAATATTTTATTAAAATTTATCTTGGACACCCAACCATATATATATATAATTTTTTGTTTAATTATATTTTTAATCCAAATAAATATGGGAAGAAAGAGGGCCCAAAAATTAAAATAAAATATTTTGGAGACACTAAAACCCAAAAAATGGCAATCTATCTTAAAGTTCTTAATTGAAAATCATTATTGCTGACGTGACCTTAAATTTATTTAAACCCTCTAAGTGGTAAAATAAATGTGTTGCCCCTTTTGCATTTCTTTCTTTAATATTTCCACATTTTGATATAGTTAAACTAAATTGAAGATTACATCCTTATAAAAAAAAATTGTGAAGTGAAACATAAAATTTTCATTTTATAAAAGATACTCAATTACAACGTTGGAAAAAATTAATAAAAAAATTATTAAATATACACTAAAATTATTTATTAAAATTAGTTATTATAATAAAATATATATTAAAATATAAATTATATATTAAAAATAGATTAAATTATATATATTTATACAAAAATATATAGTATTTGGTTTTAATTTTTGTGTATAAATAATATGTTTAATAAAAAATTATTATTACTAGCAGCTGGCTCGTGTGATAAATTAAAAACAAAAATTAAATAATTTTGTAAAGAAGATAGATAATGGTCCAAAATAAAATAATTGAAGATGTGATGCGAAATTAATTTTGCCAGGTAGATAATGGAGAATCTAAATAATGTAAATAATAGGTTGGAAAATTGGCCTAATAAAGTTAAAAAAGAACACTCTATCTAAATTATCTAACTAAAAAATTCTATTTAATAATTCAAAAATTTTAACCATCTATTATATCCTAATTTACCAAAGCACCAGCTTTTTTTTCAAACTTTCTGTCGTTGCTTGGTCGCTAACCAGCCTCCATTGTCATCACCGGGATCCTCCTCACCGCCGCTGGTTCGTCAACAAGGGCCCTTATTACGCTTAAGGGTAACTATCAACTTAAGGATAAAAATAATCATCCGCATGTCTAGTAAATTGAACATCCAACATATTTTAGTTGTATTTAACTTAACTCATTCCAATAATCAAATAACTATTCACATAAGAATTAAAATAATCATTCGTATACTTACTAAAATAACTATATCCGGCATATTATATATGGATTGACCACAACAAGGTGGAAACAAGAAAGAGGGAGAGTCGGCAACACAAAAATAATGCTTGCAATCATGAACATGTACTTATTGAAAACCTTATTTCCAAACTCGAACATGTACCTCTTTTTGTGCACGTAATGCCATATTTCCATGATCATCGTCAAGAACAAAGAAGATAAAATTGGCATATAACCTCCCTCTATGAATTTTATTATCCGAGATGAAAAATAAATAGTTTCTATGCAGCCGAATACCAATAAGAAAATAGTAGCTTGCTATATGCTCTTCTTCTATATAATTACTATTATCAATGAAACCAACCACGTTGTGATCAGCATATCTCTAATAATTACAATCTCACGTACTTGATTTATCTTTTCTATAGTCTTAAAAGTAGTATGCATAATAATGCTTGCAATCATGATAGTGGGGTAGGCAGAGTTCAGTGGCACAAGGAGAGCGCCACGATGGTGGACGGCGTTCGGCAGTAATTGCGTTGCGCTAGGAAAAAGTCGCGATGGCGGACAGCATTTAGCGGCGCTGTATATTACGGTGGTTGAAGTTACAACGCTATTTTCGTAGCGGCATGGTAAAAGGAGAAAATGTAAATTAAAGGAGGAAGATGATTGAAATTGAATGAGAACGTAATGTGATAGAAGAGGTTAGGTTACTTAACCTTAATAATTTAATTTCAAAAATTAATTATTTTAATTGAGAATCTGATTTTAATAATTAATTTAACTTTTTTTTAAATTATTATTTACGTTGTTTAACATTTAAATTATCTCCCTGCATTTTTCTGTAAATATATCATATATACACATAATTTACTTCAAATCTAAGCATGCATGTAACTAAAATAATATGCCAATTTAATTAATTTTTTCGTCATCACATGAACTGCATTTAATTTTAAGAATGGAATAAAACAGAATACTAAAATATAATACAAAGAATAAGAATATAAAAATTAATATTTTTATATTTTGTTTAATGATAAATTAACTATAAAATTAAATAAATAACAAAAATTTAATTTCTTTTTTACATAAAATAAAAAAATTAAAATAATAAAAAATATAATTATAAAAAACTAATAATCACAATAAAAAAAGAAATAAATTATATTTTTATTTAATATTTTTTCAAAAAAAAATACAAACTATATTAATTTAATATTTTAAAATATATTACAATTTATATTTTATCTCTCAAATATAATTTTATATTTTTATATCTATATTTTAGTATCCTATATTTATAAACAAAACACACCCATGCGTATCCTTAAAATAAAATAAAAGAAAGTATAAAGTAAGTTGCATCTTGCGTTAAGACAAGCATGCACACCTGAATAGGTCTTCAAGAATATTATGGAATTTGCTTTTTGGAAAACTATTGGTGTCATGATGACAAATTTTCACACTCTAAATAATTGGTTATATATATAAACTAATTAGTAATTATTATTCATATATAGGGGATTAGATCTCCACCTTATATTTGATTGAGGTGAATCTATTAATCTCAACAGATGATATGATTATGATGAGTGAATGGAATGCTCTCTTCCAAAAAGGTGGGGCATATAATAATCATGTTCCAATAATCAAAAGGGGTTTATGACTTGTGAGTAATGTTTCAATATATGTATTAGGTTAGGTACTTAGGTTAGTTGGTGCTGCCCAAAAGAAGAGGGCACAATCCATGTGACTTTCATTTTGCTCTCTGCCCTGTGGGGTAACACAATAATTTATATTTTCATTTATTCTTAGGTATGTAAATAAATTTTAAAATAGTACAAACTTTTATATTATTCTTTTTCTACTAAAAATATTTTCTAATATTTCTCTCATATAATTTTTCGTATTAAATGTATTGCTAGCTAGGCCTAAACAATCTGTGTCCCCATATATCGCTATCACTTTCAGTTTGTAGCAGATAACTAGATAAGAGTGTGTGACATTGATCATACACATTTACAATACATACATAGCATGAAATAGTCGAAATTAAGATAAAGATTCAGGTGCAGTCGATTTCACATGAAGTCATTAGATGATTTGATTGATTTGACTAAATTTTCATCCAACAGTTCTTAACTATCAATTTTACATGAAATCGACTCCATCTGAATTTTCATCCCAAATTAAACTATCACGGGCCATCTTCTAATTACCATAAGCTCAATTCAAGTTCATGAAAATAATTATCTACCCCATCAGAAAATAATAATGGGGCAAAAGTAATTCATTTTTATAGAAGGAGATGATCTTTTATTGATTAAAATACATTAGTAATTTATATGAAATTATGTATACAGTCTCTCTCTCTATATATATACGGGGTAGTGGCAAATAATTAATTTTCAAAAAAAAAAAGTGGCAACTATTATTATTAGTACTCCTAGCTAGTGGGGGTGAAATGTGATTTAAGGGAATCAAAGGAATAAACAGTAAACACTTATTAATTAGGAAATAACTACTAATTTTATCTTCGGAAATATTTGATAATAAAAATATTAACCAAAAAATAATTAAAATTTATCTTATTTAATATTTATTAATTCTAACAATAATTAATAAATATTAAATAAATCTAATTTTGTCCTTTTTTTTTTATCTCTCTAACCTTTCTGTTTTATCTTTATTAAAATTCTTTAAAGGGAAGAAAAGAAAGCTAGAGTACTTGTTCTTAACATTAATATCAACGACCTTTAGGAACATTGATTACAGGGTTGTTGAATGAACTTTATTCCTACAATATTCATTATATTGTGTGTGGCACATCATTATATCAGAAGCCGAATTAGATTAAGAAAATAATTCAGGAATAAAAATCAAATACTACAATATTCATTTTTGAGGTAAATTTTATTGAACAATCTTACATGACCAACATTTAATCAGAATTATTTGTATTTATATTTATAAAAATTTTATATATAAAAAATATATAATTTACATATATATATATATATTAAAATTTGTACATATAAATTAATATAATTTACATTCATATTTTTTAAAATTTATATATATAAATTAATAAAATTTATTTGTTAAAAATAATTTAATAGTTATACTGATTAAATAATTACCAAACATACTAAAAATTATTAGTATCCAAGAGTTTCTTAATTTCATTTCTTGTACAATGCTGCCACGTATTAATAAGCATTTTTAAAACCACCAGACGCTCGTATTTGAAAAACATGAGTCATTTATTTTTTCATGTATATCATCATCATTCACCATGTTAAAATTTAAGATGTTGCTCAAAGCTACAAACATGTTAAATATTTGAATTTTTCTTTTTCAAAAGGCATTGGACCCATCATGCATGGGAGCGTCTATTCATTCATAATTCTTTAATGCACTTAAACTTGACTTCAATTCTTAATTTTTTTTCCCCTTTTAATCCGTTGGTACTTTATTTACTTATGCACAAAAGTTTAGATAATTTTGAGACACCTCAGTTAGCTCATTAATTAATATTATTAGACCATATTTTTAGATTATTATTCAAGATCAGATACGTTTAATTTACAAATAAAGACATTTACAAAATGTGTAAATTTAATTAATTATTATTAGTATTATTATAAAATACATTCCTATATATTTACTTTACCAATGAATATAAAAACACAATTTTAATTAATTAAATAAAAAGGAAAAGCAATAGTGGGATGAAAAAGAAACATGCATAATAGATAGAGACATAGCTAGTATATAGGGAGAATTTTTTATACAATAGGGCGAAGACATGTGCCAAAGCCTTTTCATTATTTTATTCCTTTTATTTTGGGGTACCCTCAAATAATAATTCAATAATCATCTTAGATTGATATTGATATTGATATTAACATGTGGTAGCTAGTGTGGCCTTATTGGAACATGTATTTTTGTAAATAATTCGTGTGTATATATATATTTGTACATAAAAATTTCAGTATATATATATATAGTAGATGCATGTACCGTTCATATTAAATTAACATGAGGCTATATAGTATCAACTATCAACATATATATCATTGTCAAATTAAATTCATGGTTTTATAATGTAGCTGAAGACCCTTTTTATTTAGACTTTCTATGGTATTTATTTCTAGAAATAATGGCCTCCATTTATGGTGATGTGTTTTCATCAATAATAATAATAATGAATATGACCTAACCTAATGTAGTGATCATGTGACATTGGCATGATTTAGTATAAGATAGTAAGAAATTTTTTTGGATAATTGAAGAATGTGAGAATAAAATAAATTAAACCATTTTTTTATAATTTGTATTATTACATGTATGATATGAAAGATAGAGTGAATGTGAATATTTGTACAATAAATAACTAGTGTATGACGTGAGTAATACTTCTTGTCTTGCTGAGTATTTCCTATGTTATGTTAAATCTATGGATCTTGTCCAAACATAAATTCCCTAATATTTCAGTTTTAATAATGGAGGTGTTAATGTTACAAGTGTGATGAGTGTATGAAGTTAGTCTCACATTAAAGAAAATAAGAAAGAGTGAGGATTTTATAAGATAAAAGACTTGTTAACTTATTATCTTAAGGTTTTGAGTTGGATATGGTATCTTCTTATCTTATATTTTTTCACTTGATTCTTTTTCAAAATTTTTTCCGTGATCGAGAATTTCCATGGTTGATCCAGCAAGAGAATTTGTGTTCCATAATTCCCCCTTTATTTCCGCTTTTTAGTTTTGGCCAAGTAGCAAAAAATATTAATCAAAATAGTTAAAATTTACTTTATTTAATATTTATTAATTTTAATAATAATTAATAAATATTAAATAATATAAATTTTAGTTTTTTTGTATTTCTAATATTACCATAATTAAGTAGGTTACGCTGATATTTATTCGTTTAATAACTTGAAGTTTCGGTTTAGTGTTGTAATAAATAGGAAAAAAATTCACCAAACCGAAATTTAAAGAGCTTTATGTGTTTTAAATTTCTAGTGTAGAGTATATATTATTATTATTATTATTATTATTATTATTATTATTATTATTATTATTATTATTATTATTATTATACAGCAGAAGTGGTTATGTGGTTTAGTTGAAACTTTACAACTTAAATCAAAACCATTCACTTTACAATAATATGTTAATTTTAAATCTTATTATAAACGGCAAAAGGACAGACACATAAATAAATAAAATTAAACTTTGATGCAAACACAAGAAATTAAACACCCGTTTTAGAAAGACAAACAATAAATAAAAAAATATATAATTAATAATGGTCAAAATATTAATATTATATATATATATATATAAAGCAATTATTCTATATTCTAATTGAGCCACGAGTTATATATGGAAGCACGAAATTTATTTGACAAATCTTAATTGTGCACATTATTAAAAGGAAAAGAAAATATTTTTGGTCATTGTCGTGTGGGTGATATGAAACTTTTTGAGGGTTAAGTAGGATCCGAAAGGAATAAATAAATAAATAAACAAATAAATAAAGTAAACAGCATAACAATAACAATAACATAACATGATTCGCTACCTGACAACTGTTTGAAAAGGAAAGGATGGAACTTTTCACTTTGCAGCTGGTACTACCTACTAGGGGTGTTCAAAACCGATCTAAACCGAACAAAACCGACCAACCGAACCAAACAAACCAAAAACCGAATAAACTGAAAACCGAAAAAAACCGAAAAATTGATATTTTGTTGTTTTTTTGCGGTTCGGTTCGGTTTTCGGTTTTAATAGTGAAAACTCGAACCGAACCGAACCGAACCGGTAACTTAAAAAACCCTAAATATAAAACCCCCCAACCCCAAGTAGCCGCCACTCCCACACTCAGCAACCCTAGTCTCCAGTCTCCACTCCCCAACTCTCTCCACTCTCCCCTCGAGTCTTCGACCATTCCACTGCGCCGAAAACTCCTCCTCCCACACTCCACAGAGCCGTTGTCCTCTCAGCCATTGACGTCGCCAAATAGCACCCTCTCGGTGACCCTTCCTCGTCAGTCTTCACGCTTCCCTCTTCTTGCTTCTCGGCGCGGTCCTTCCTCTTCCGACCTTCCTCATCGCGCTTCCCTCACCTTCGTAGGGCTCTGTCTGTTCCTCACTTCCTCGTCGTCCTCCACGCCCAGTAGCGGCATCTCCTCCAAGCAGCAGGAGCTGGGTCGTCCTCCACGAACATCATTCTTCGTTTCTTCTAGGACTTAAAGAGGAGTCACCAACATTTGATTCCATTCAATTCACCCTTCACAAACCCTAATTTTCAACCAGGTAAGTTCCACCTAGTTTTCTTTTTTTTTTTCCTTTCAGCATGCTCTTCTAATATCGAACCCTAGGGTTTATCACACATAGAATTTGACGATTCGATTCATGCTGCGTTGAAGAAATCATGTAATTTGGCTTTTAATGTTTTTTCTGTTAAAATAATTGTTCGATTGGTTGTTTATTATATATCATGCTAATTATGAGTGGGATTATGCCATGTTTGATCATTGTATTTTGTGTAGATTGTATGTCAAAGAAAATTTTATGGCTTCAATGGTTATGCACTTATGCCTGTGATTTTGGTAATTTGACCTGAAGCATTAGTTCAAATAATTTAGTTGAAATAAAATGCAGAAATTTACCTTTGTTACTTTTGAAGCAAAAATTTGCTGGAAGTTCTGTGTAATTTGTGAATCTGTGAATTGCATAATTGTGTTTTTATGATTCTGGTTTTAGCTATTTTTGTCTTTGTTTATGTCTCTGAACTTGTGAATTTGTGATGCTATGACATGCCTTGTTTTGTTTGGCTAATTTTTCTTTTTTTTACCTTTTAAATAGTATTAGCTTCCTAATTTGATTAGTTTTGTTTATTCTAGTTTTAGTTTTGTCTTTGTTTATTCTTTTTTGTTTATCACTGATGGGTAGAGTGAGCATGAAAGATGGCACCAACTCTACCTCGGACTTTTTGATGGAATTCTTGGTAGCAGCTTGACTTGTCAGAGTTGCTCATCCCAGGTATAGAAGGCTTTCAATGTAGTTCTCTTAACTTTACTGTTAATTGTGTGTACACTTTATGTATTGTCATACAGTTTTGATTTGACATTGTTGCATTAAGAGGAGAAAGGTTCCAAGGTAATCGAAATGGCAAAAATAGGAGAAATGTTAGAATTAACTAATTGGTTTTGTACGATGACATGGGATAGATTTGAGAAGCTAAGAAAATACTCAGTTGTAGCTCTATCTAAAATAATGGTACTCCTAACCTTTATTTCTAATGTAAACATTTTCTCGTATATGTCTGAAATTATAATATAATTTCAAACTGTATATTTGTTTGTTTTGCAGATCTCAATTAACTTAAAACAATTTGATTGTTTGCCTCTTCCACCTGTGCTTAATGGTTCCACACCGGTGAGTTTCAAAAATTTGGCACCAATTATATTGTTGTTTTAATTTCAATGTTATTTCTTGGGGAATTGAAATTCTGAAGCAGCTAAGTATTGCTCGATTTCTAAGGGTATGTGTTCCATTTCTTTGATCAAGTAGACATACTTATTCAATGATAGAGTTAGTTTTGGATCTCCTAATTGCTTGAAATGTTTGGATCTCTGGTTGCAGATTTATGCATTTTGTTGAAAAGAGTTCATATAAATAACTTTGGAGAACCTATTAAATTGCAGGTATTTTTAATGTTCAGTGAATCATGATGTTTATGGGTTAGAAGAAATATCCTTTCCTATTGTTTCAATCTGTAGAAATTTACAGGATACAAAAACAAAAAAAAAGCATATAAATGGTCATGAAAGAGTTTGTGTTATGATGATGGATTGATGCTGCACCAGTCTTCCAAATGAATCTACAAGCATTAGATCTCCGACTGCATTGCCTGCAGCTGTGCCAGCTCCTCAGAGCTCCTCGTAGAAACACTGGAAATTTATATTTTATTTTTTGTTGTGTTGACTATTGAATTTTTAAACTTCGTTAATTGTTGTATGTTAATTTCTTTTGTTGTTGAATTTCATTAGATCAAGACTTTGTTAGTTATTGTGAATTTCTGTTTGTTGATTTTAAAGTTATGACTTTGTGAAATAGTATGGTAGTATTTTTTTTTTGAATTGATTGAAAAACCGAACAAACCGAACCAAACCAAACCGAATTTAATTGGTTTGGTTTGGTTCGGATGGTTTTAGTAAAAAAACCGAACCAAACCGAACCGCATGTTAATTAAATAATTGGATCGGATGACTTTTCTCTAAAAAACCGAACCAAACCGCACCGCGAACACCCCTACTACCTACGCTTCGAATAATAATATAAAGTGAGTAAATTATTAAATTAGTCTTCCAAAGATTATGTAATTTTTTTTTATTTGTGAAAAATTTTTATAATTAATTTTATTTTTGAAAGATTTTAAATTAGTTACATTAGTCTTTTTGTCACTATTTTCACTAACGCCATTAGCAAAAACTAATTTAACATGCTAAATCACATATCACCATATAAAACGACGCTGTTTTTACCTAAGAAAAGCTTATTCATAAAACAGCATCGTATGGACTAGCAACAAAAACAAAGGGTCAATTCCTCACACTTCAATCACACCTCTCTTTCCTTTAAGTAAAAAAAAAAAAAATCTTGTTCTTTGTTCTATTCTAAAGTCTGAACTTAGCAATGACGGTCACCAGAAGACAAATGACATTGATTTCGACGAGCAATTAAATGGCAAGTGTTATGTGCGTCTTTTCCGGCGAAGGTCGGCTACTATTGCAGTCACACGGCAGCAATGATTCGAGCTCTTCGCTGCGATGATAAATTCGATTACTATGACGACGACAACGATTAAAACTTTGAAGACGACAACGTCGTTTTGGGCGACGCTAATGAATAGTACGACGACAACAATGAAAAATACGAAGAAGGTGGAGATGAAAAGGGAATGATGCCATTTGAGAAGATGAGAAAGTGGTTGAAGCACAAACCCAGAGGGTTCGGTGAAGGGAAAGTGTAACACTTCCGTTGAAGACAAATTGCTTGACGAAATGCATCAAAGCAGAGAAGTACAACTTGCTAACTTGAAAAAGCTCAAGAGCGATGTTGTTAACCCCAATAACAATGAAAAAAGAAGAAAGATTTAGTAACATTTGAACACTGGTCGAATTTTATTCCATAGAATGATTATTTTTGTGCTATTGTTCACTTGTTTGTGTTTCATGTTATTATGTTTGTTTTTGTATTATTGTTCACTTGTTTGTGGTTCATGTTATTATGTTTGGTGAAATAATACATGCATTTTAACTTTTATGCAAATTTTGATGTTTTCTTAATTTTTTTTATCCTGAATTCTTTAATTTTTGTTGATTCAGAAGTACAGATTTTATGGAGCCTAAAAAGAATATGGTCAAAGAAAAATGCTAGGGTCTAGTGTTGTTTATATTTTGTTGATGTTGTTGTTATTGTTGTTTGTTTGTGCTTGGTCTTTGGATGAAACATGACATTGTTTTTGGCCACTGTTTATTTCTAGTATCTGCGGTACGGTGTCTACAATTTGGCATTTGACTATTACTGTCACCATGAAATTTGAAGACACTTTAGTTGTTCTTATTTGTGGTCAAGTGTGCTTGATGAACCTGCCGAAAAAGAAGAACATTCATAGGGATCTGAAATCTGCATTCGAAGGGATTCCAGGCATAATGAATATAGTCTCAGCAGTTAGGTCAAAAACAATGATGTTGTCGGACTGTACTATAGGTTGCTGTTCAACACTTTTTCTTCTTTGTAGTGAAACAAGGAGAGGTTTTGCTCTGAGAGAATGAAGAATGAAATAGAATGAGTGAGTGTGAGGAACTGAAGAGGTGATGTGAGTAACAAATGTACTTTGGGAGAGAACGACGCCGTTTACTGACATGTCAAGCTAACATACCACATCAGCAACACTTAACATTGTTAGTGACAAAAAAGACAGAAGGACTAACGTGATCAATTTTAAATTTTTTGAGGACAATTTTAATTATTTTAATTTATCAGGGATCAATTTGGAGATCGTCTAATCTTTTAGGGACTAATCTGTCCATTTACTGATAATAAATTAATAAAATTATTGATATTATATTAATCCCATATACGGACTCGATGAGACCCAAATGACAACGGGTTAAGGGTTCACTGTCTTGCGTGCTTCTATAAGGTTCATAAACCGGTGATAAAGACGGATAGACTAGAAGGGGAGGCACGGCGTGCCGACCTGCTCACGTGCTTCTCCCAGTCAAAGTCGCCCTAGGAGGTGATGGTGGAATTGAAAGAGTTGCCGACAATTTCTCTGTTTAATGTATGATGATTTCTCTGGTTTTTGCTTTCTCGGCATGGATGACTTGTGATCCATCAAATTTAGTTCAGACATTTTTACAAATACCTCAATTGCACACTTTCACTAGTCTTGCTATTGTTAAAGAGGGAGTGGGCCTTGATGGAGGATTTGCAAACCTCCCAGAGGCGAAGGTAGTCGCCGAAGGTGGCGAAGAAGGGAAGAAAGGGTGGAGGGGTGGACCATGAACTTTGCTCTTGTTTAGGGCTCTCAAAGGTCGATTTGTCCCAAGTTTAGAGGAACAAAATTCTTCCACTGACATGTCAACACTCTACCATTTTCCAACCGATTACAAAGGGCGTAAAGACCATTTTCTTAGGTGGATGATGATCGCTTGAGTAATTTTCAATTGTTGGGAGGCGCTTAGTCCCTCGTCCAAATGGTTAGGGACCGAAATGGATATTTACTCTAAAAACTAAAAAGTATGTTGACGTGACGTTACATAATTGAATGTACTTCTAAAATTACTTTAACTTAATCAAAATTAAATTCTTAGATACACACTTAAGTTTAAATTTTTTAAAATTTTATTTTGACCCTTGAAAAAGATGTTATTTCCTCTTTGCTGTAATACGCGGTGATGATGATGATACCCGCCATGGATGTGTGGCATTCGAAGCACCAACATCATCATTGGCAATAATAATGCATTGGGATCAGAACTGGGAGGTGGTTGATGAGCGGATAATTTATACGCTTTTTGGCATTGTTTTCAGTATGTTTTTAGTATGTTTTAGTTAGTTTTTATTATATTTTTATTAGTTTTTAGTTAAAATTCACTTTTCTGGACTTTACTATGAGTTTGTGTATTTTTCTGTGATTTCAGGTATTTTCTGGCTGAAATTGAGGGACCTGAGCAAAAATCTGATTCAGATGCTGAAAAGGACTGCAGATGCTGTTGGATTCTGACCTCCCTGCACTCGAAGTAGATTTTCTAGAGCTACAGAATCCCAATTGGCACGCTCTCAATTGCGTTAGAAAGTAGACATCCTGGGCTTTCCAGCAATGTATAATAGTCCATACTTTGCCCAAGATTTGATGGCCCAAACTGGCGTTCCAAATCAGCTCAAGACTGCCCGGCGTTAAACGCCGGAACTGGCACAAGAATGGGAGTTAAACGCCCAAACTGGCACAAAAGCTGGCGTTTAACTCCAAGAAAAGTCTCTACACATAGAAGCTTCAATGCTCAGCCCAAGCACACACCAAGTGGGCCCGGAAGTGGATTTTTATGTCATTTACTCATCTTTGTAAACCCTAAACTACTAGTTCTCTATAAATAGGACATTTTACTATTGTATTCTCATCGGGGGTAGCTATCTTTGAGTAGTCTTATGCTATCTTAGATCATGGGGCTGGCCTCACGGCTATGCCTAGACCTTGTTCTTATGTATTTTCAACGGTGGAGTTTCTACACACCATAGATTAAGGTGTGGAGCTCTGCTGTACCTCGAGTATTAATGCAATTACTATTGTTCTTCTATTCAATTCAACTTATTCTTGTTCTAAGATATCACTTATTCCTCAACTTGATGAATGTGATGATCCGTGACACTCATCATCATTCTCACCTATGTACGTGTGCCTGACAACCACCTCCGTTCTACCTTAGATTGAGTGGATATCTCTTGGATTCCTTAATCAGAATCTTCGTGGTATAAGCTAGAATTGATGGCGGCATTCAAGAGAATCCGGAAGATCTAAACCTTGTCTGTGGTATTCTGAGTAGGATTCAAGGATTGAATGACTGTGACGAGCTTCAAACTCGCGATTGTGTGGCGTTAGTGACAGACGCAAAAGAATCACTGGATTCTATTCTGACATGATCGAGAACCGACAGCTGAATAGCCGTGATGTGACAGAGCACGTTGAACGTTTTCACTGAAAGGACGGGACTGTAGCCATTGACAACGGTGATGCCCAACATACAGCTTGCCATGGAAAGGAGTAAGAAGGATTGGATGAAGACAGTAGGAAAGTAAAGAGACGGAAGGGACAGAGCATCTCCATACGCTTATCTGAAATTGGCTCAATTAGATTTACAAGATGACCATAGCTTGCTTCATACCAACAATCTCCGTGGGATCGATCCTTACTCGCGTAAGGTTTATTACTTGGATGACCCAGTGCACTTGCTGGTTAGTTGTGCGAAGTTGTGATAAAGAGTTGAGATTGCAATTGAGCGTATCATATTGATGGCGCCATTGATGATTACAATTTCGTGCACCAGTGGCTATTTCCACAGGAATGACAACTTCCATCTCCTTTGTGTGTGGCCACCATTGACGAAGTTGAAAGAGTGGTCAGAGGAAGAAGGTCTTGCTATGGAGAATCCTTACACTGTAACTCTAAGGTAGCGTTTGGAAGGAAATCTGAGATTGAGAGATGAAGATTAAATTAAGTCTCTATATTGTGTTTAGTGTAAAGTGTATAAGTCTAAATTATGTCTTAAATAAAAAATATACTTGTTAATTAAAAAAATAAAAAAAAAACTTAAATCCTAATCCCTCCTTTTCTTCATCATCGTCATCAGAAAAGTTCAAATTGGCTCCAATGAACTCAACTAAAGTAACAATCATGTACAAACTCTATTTTTCTTTTCTTTTCTTTTTTTTTCCCCTAGAAATTCAATTCATGTTAATGAATCAAATATCTGCAACCTTGCCAGGAAAATTCAAAAGAACTTGTCTTCAACCAAGGAGGATTGCCAAGCACATTTGTTACTCACCATGACAAAGCAGAGCTCAAAGACCTTCAACCCCTCTGGAATGGTGAAAAGTTTGAATCTTTCGGGGGTTTGGGTATGGTGGAGGTGATGAGAAATTTAGCAACAGTTGGTCCGACGAGGGAGATGGTCAAAATGGCGTCGGGAAAAACGTGGGGGCCATGCTTGGAGAAGAGGCGGCAAAAGTCGTCATGGTGGGTCTTTCCGGTGGGAAACATGGCAGTGCGGACGGTGACAACGTCAGGAGGGTCGGAGAGTGGTGGATGGTGGTAATGAATGAGTTGGAGAGGGGACGTCGTCAGTGAGGGAAGGAGGAGCCGTGCTCGCTGCCGTCGTCGGGAAGAATGATAGATAAGGCTATGACAGAAGAGATGGAATGAGTGCAGGATGAGGTGACAGAAGGTTGGAGAGGTGAAGATAGATCAGAGAAGGGTAGAATGAAAATTTAAAAAGTTAAATGAGGATATTTTCGAAAAGAAATATTATTAAAGTTGTTGTCTGCATCTCTAAAATCTTAGTTTTTTTATGTCCCCACTTTCTGAAGGTCCTGAAAGAACTGAAATTTTGTGTTCCTGTATTGAAATTTAAGTTCCAATCTTTAGCCACAAAATATAATAATGAATCCCAATACTCCAAAATAAACTCTATTTAATGAAATATTTTTGGAATATTTCAAGAAGTAAACTGATTTAAAATTAAAATTTGTATTAAAATTGATAGATGAAATGAGACTGATCTTACATTAAAAATAATATCATCTTAATAAAGAACTAACAAAATTTTATAATTATATAACTATCTTAATAAAATAATTAAAAATATTAAAAAATAAAATTAAACTGAGATAAACTTTGAAATAATAAATCTCATTTTTAATTTTAAATTATTATTTATAACATATAACTTTATAAATATTGAGGCTGATTTTTTTAGTTATGGAACATATGAGTGTGTAGTGCTTTGTTATGGGGTATGGGGGTGCTACACCACAATATGGGGTAGCTTTTTATGATTTTTGACGTGAGCAATTCGGACCATGCGAATTGTATATTGAATAAAATATAAGGGGCAAATCGGATGGTCCGATTTGTAAGGAGGGAAAATTTGAATTTTTGATGGTGCAAATCGGACCGTCCGTGTAGGTTTTTTTTTAGTAATAGGAAAAGCAATTCGCAGGGTCCAATTTAATTATTAAAAGAATTTTTTGAACGAGTTTGAACAACTCGTAGGGTTCGATTTATGGAGCTATATGTATATAAAAATGTGTAAGTCATAAACAAGGCAGATAGCGTCTTCTTCCTCACCGTGTTCTTCTGCGTTTTTCTACTTCTCCTGGTTCTTTTTTCTTTGTTACGAGGTTAAAAAAATTGATTGTGAGGGTTCTGTTTCTGTTTAGGTTGTTGAGGGAAATAGATGATAGCGTTCTTTTAAAAGTGTATTATTTTGGTCAGATTTTGTTAGAAACATCTGAAGGAGTAAAATTTATTTGTGAAAATTCATTGGATGTTGTTATTCCCTTCACAATCTCATTTGAAGAGCTCAAATATGTGATATATGAGAAGATAGATTCTGCGATGTCAAGGAAGATATCATGTATTTTATACAGATATCCCATCCCAGTATTTGGTGGATTCGTTCAATTTCAAACCAAATATATAACCGACGAAGCGAATATGCAAGAGATGTTTTCAATGTATATTGAAATTTGTGCCCAAATGTCGTTCATCGAACTGTACATTGAATTCGAACAATCTGAAGCCGACCGAAATATTGTACGGGAAGATTACAATAGTGACAGTGAGGAAGATTTTAAAAGCAATTATGAAGTTGTGGATCCAAATGGAGATGAAGATCAAGGTGACAGCACTATGGCTCCAAATGTGACAGACATGACAAATTTACTGGCAAATGAAGTGCCGTTCTAGGAGCCATCTTAAATGCGAGTGTTGGATTTAGAAGCCATACATGCTCCGGAGTTTCCAGATTATATGAGCGCCAGTACGTAATTGCCTATTTTTATAAGACGGATTAGAATTCTGTAATAAATTATATTGAGTGATGGAGCAAAGAGTTAAGTGACATGTGAAAGTATATTTAATTAGCATTTGTTTATGTGTTGATGTAGTTAAGTGTATGATAATAATATTTTTTGTTAGTTATTGATGGAGCAAATAGTTAAGTGACATTTGAAAATATATTCAATTAGCACTTAGGAAGATGTTTATGTAGTTAAGTGTAGGATAATAAAAATTTTTGGTTAGTCATTGATTTAGTTAAATATTAATTACTGTTTGTTAATCAATATTTATTTATGTATTTATGTTTTCCTTTTTTGTTAAGATTGAGATAATAACCTGATGTAGAGTTTAATAATATCACCATAGATGTATTGAGTGTATTTGATTTACCTTTAATTTCGGTTATTAAATTTTCGTATGGTTGCCGTCGTGGCAGAAGTCCCTCTTGTTGCAGATGGTGAATTTACTGTTGGGATGGAATTCAGTTCAAGAGAAGCTGTTATTAGGGCGATGAAAGAGTATGTCATCCAAAGAAGTGTAGACTATCGGGTGTATGAGTCGGAGCTGTTGACATTTTATGCCAAGTGTACACATTCTGGGGAGGGGGTGTGATTGGCTTATCAAGGTTAGCATGATCAGCAGAAAGTACTGTTGGGTTATTAGGAGGTATAATAGTAGTCACACCTGTACCAGAGCCACCATTTCTCAGGATCATTCGAAGTTGGATTCTAACACAATTATAGAAGTAATAAAGCTGTTGATTGAGGCTGACCCCTCGTTAAAGATGAAATCAGTTATTGCAGAAATGCAATCGAAGTTCAATTACACTGTAAGTTATCGGGAAGCATGGTTGGCTAAGCAAAAGTCAGTAGAAAAAATATTTGGAGGTTGGGAAGCATCGTACGAAGCATTGTCGATATGGTTTGAGGCCATGTGTCATAAAGAGCCATCAGCTATCGTCCATTTTGAGACTATGCCTACATACCAAGGCGATGACTTGGTAAATGATATCCGTGTATTGCATCGGGTCTTTTGGAGTTATTACCCCTGCATTAGAGCATTCAGACATTGTAAGCCAGTTGTCCATGTGGATGAGACTCACTTGTACGGAAAGTATAAGGGTTATTTGTTAGTGGCAGTGTCACAGGATGGTAACAACAATATCGCCCCAATTGCATTTGCTATTATGGAGGGAGAGACTTCTGATGCGTGGCACTTTTTTCTTAGTAACTTGCGACAACATGTTGTGACTCGGGATGGTGTGGGGCTCATATCCGACCGACACGAATCCATCAATACAGTTGTGGCTTGCAGTAACGGAGCATGGTCACCTCCTAGAGCTTTTCATATGTTTTACATCAGGCATATAGAGTCGAATTTCTTGAGAAAATTTAAGGCACCGTACCTGCAAAAATTTGTCGTCAATATAGGTAACATTGAGTAATTCAACGTTTGTTATCAATAGAGATACCTTCAATAAGTGTTTGTTAACCATTTTTTTGTTGTTTGTTATTATGTAGGATATTCGAGGATGGTGTGCGAGTACGAAGTGCGTTTTCAGCGGTTACGAGAACAGGGCGAGGCTTACACTAACTGGTTAAATTGAATTCCCCGCGAACAGTATGCGTTAGCATTTGATGGTGGCTACCGATGGGTGACAAATCCCGTTTTGACGGTTTATCTTGTATTGATTTTAGGAAATTTTATAACCTTTTACCCACATTTATCCATTGAAATAGCATGGTTTTATAACTTCTCCTTTAATTGTGCTTAAGAGTGAAAACATGCTTTTTAGGTCTTAAAATAGCTAAATCTAATTCTCCTTGATTTCATTAGATGCCTTGATATGTTTGTTAAGTGATTTAAGGTTTAGGAGGCAAAGATTGGATCAAGGGAATGAAGAAAGAAGCATGAAAAGTTGGAGAACTCATGAAGAAATGAAAGAACCGGAAAGCTGTCAAGCCGACCTCTTTGCACTTAAACGACCATAACTTGAGCTACAGAGGTCCAAATGATGCGGTTTCAGTTGGGTTAGAAAGCTAACATCCGGGGCTTCGAAACGATATAAGATTTGCCATAGTTGCATCGCGCATAGGGGCGCGCACGCGCACGGTACGCGGACGCGCCGATGGTGGCACATGACCCACTTAATGCAACACGTGGCCAGCGATTTTAGAAGCCTGTGGGCCCAATCCAACTCATTTCTGATGCTATTTAACCCAAGGAGTGAAGAGGGAAACACATGTTAGTTACCAATAGTCATAGTTTAGTTTTAGAAGTAGTTAGAAGTAGTTTCTAGAGAGAGAAGCTCTCACTTCTCTCTAGAATTAGGATTAGGATTAGGTTTAGTTCTTAGATCTAGGTTTTAATCTTTGCTTTCTTCTACTTCTATCTCTCAATTCTTTGTAGTTACATTCATCTCTCTTCCATTCTTTTGTTGCAATTTCCTTTATGTTGTTCTTGTGTTTTGTTGTAGATCTACTTTTGTTTCTTCTACTCTTTTTCAATTCAATCAAGGTAATTCATAATAAATGTGTTTCTTTCAATTGTTGTTGTTAATTCATTGCAATAAATGTTGTTAGATTCTATTCATGTTGTCAATTTGCTTTGCTTTTCTTTTGTGCCTTCCAAGTGTTTGATGAAATGCTTGGTTGGATTTTAGTGTAGGTTTTGTTCCTCTTGGCCTAGGTAGAGTAATTAGTGACTCTTGAGTTATCTAATTCTTTTGTTGGTTGATAATTAGAAGTTGCTAATTGATTTGAATGCCTCTAAAGCTAGTCTTTCCTTTAGGAGTTGATTAGGACTTGAGGAATCAAATTGATTCATCCACTTGACTTTCCTCCATGGTTAGAGGTTAACTAAGTGGGAGCAATACACAATTCTCATCACAATTGAGAAGGATAACTAGGATAGGACTTCTAGTTCTCATATCTTGCCAAGAGCTTTGTTAGTTGTTAGTTTATTTCCTTTGCCATTTATAATTCTTGTCTATAATCTCAAAAAACCCCAAAATAACTCACAACCAATAACAAGACACTTTATTGTAAATCCTAGGGAGAACGACTCGATGTTTAAATACTTCGGTTTATAGATTTTAGGGGTTTGTACTTGTGACAAACAAATTTTTGTATGAGAGGATTATTGTTGGTTTAGAGACTATACTTCGACGAGATTTCATTTGTAAAATTCTAAACCGTCAAAAATCCAATCGTCAATGGGGTCACATGACGACGAATTTAGTAGAATGCATCAACTCAGTCTTGAAGGGTGCATGCAATCTCCCTATTACTGCACTTGTCAAAGCAACATTCTATAGCATACTTAAGTCAAACTGTGATTGGCTTGCATCTGCAGCCATGAACCCAAGCAACTGGCTAAAAGAACTACCGTCTCCTAAGTCAAACTGTGGCACACTCCAATACTTCTGATGTATTGGGTATGATGAGGTAAATTGTGTTTATGGTACATATTGGCTTGACCACTGAAGTTGTTCCTGTGGAGGTGGAGGCGGAGGTGGAGGTGGAGGTGGCAGTGAGTGTGTCTTCTACTCCTCAGCCTCTTCATTCTCTTGCACCACATCATCCATACCCTGATCACCCTCGTCATTCTCTTGAACCACAAGATCGGACAAGTTCAAATGGTTGCCATACTTTGTACGGTACCAGTGCATGTAAATATCTAAAGGATGCTGTGGACCATCAAGCTCAGTCAGAACGTGATTATACCTGTTTGTCCACTGCATCACCCAAAATGAATGACTCGTGGCTGTGGCCCAATTAAAATTCTTAGGACCAGTCAGGACTTCTTCGTGTGCCTTGTCTAGATTCCATTCCTAATGAGAAACTCCTTGCACAAAACCAAACTGTCGCCTACACCGATCGGTTGCATGCCACTCAATGCATTCAAAAGATACCAACGGCACCGTAGCACTCCACACAACCGAGTGCATGTAGATGTCTGCAGGAATTATGTCCGGGTCCACACGATCCACAGAATAAGCAACCCACACAAACTGTTAAAAATAAACCACACTAGTGATTACAATCGGAATAACAATAACGCTGCAACCCCCAAACCAACTAATTCTTTAATGAAAATATACCTGACCTTCCTGAAGATCATCCAAGGCCTTCCTAAAGTGAGCAAGTTTCATATACCTAAAGCGTCGGTCTCCACGCTCCTAGTTACGCCACCTAATATCGCTTAATTCATTAACAGGACTAGATTCTAAATATGAAGATACGGAGTAAATGTAAGATAATGTTACCTGTTTGCAAGCGGAAAACTACGAGGTTCCCTAGGAACCGGCGCTAGAAATGGAAAGCGTATCCAAGCCCAAACGAGCAGCAGTGTTAGCGAACCGTCGATCTCCTTACAGTCAAAACGAGATGCCCTGCATAACGCCCTGTACAGATGTGCGAAGCAAGCCAAACCCCAACTGAACTGTATGATACTGCCAAAATCACGAAGTAAAGGCAGAAACTTTCAGTGCGCAAATGTCCCAGACTTGTCTCCCAACAATATCGTACCTATGTGGCACTTCACGTACCTCTGTATACTTTCTTCATCAGTCAACTGTAACTGTTTTTTTAGATCCCGTAGCCACGTAAGCTTTATACCGCTTTCTCTACATTCTGACTTTCTCGGTGCAACCCCAAATTGGTGCAAACACTCTGCCTCTAAGGCTTTAAAACTGCTGATAGTCATCCCTGTGACTGGAAGACCGTCCGTCGGAAGACCAAGAATCATAGCCACATCTTCCAGTGTCACAGCACATTCACCAATCAGAAGGTGAAAGGTATGTGTGTCTGGATGCCACCTTTTGACTAAAGCATTTACGAGTGTTTTCTGACACTACACTATTCCAATCTGAGATGCATGATAAAAATCAGTAAAACGTAAATGCTCCACCACCCTATCATCGTACCGATCCAGAATGACAGTAAGGTGATCACACGTCAACATCCATAAACTCTACAAAAACAAAAATTATTAATCAAACTACCAACAATTACTAATTTGCTACTGACATATAATAAGAAAAACTAAAACAACCAATATTATCAACAAATAATTACTACTAAATACAATAGCATACTTAAGTCAATTAAGAACGTAACAGTAAACAAATAATTATTATCAAAAACCAAATACATTATATTATTATATTTTACAAAACTTAATTATTGATCAAAATCAACAACATTAATCCAAAAATGTATTTTTTAAACATATATTTTTTACTAAAAATATTACAAAAAGTTCTAAACATGTTCCTTTTACTAATCTATCATATTAGTCTAACTCAAACATCACCATTGACTTAAATTTTCTCTAACTATATTTATATATATATTTTCTAACTATTATTTAGTTATATATTCTTAAATTTCAAACAATAATAATAATAATAATAATAATCGTAATAATATCACTGAGATATGTTTCCTAAATTGACCTAACAAGAACAATTATAATATAACTAAATTAACAACAATTTTATTTTTGAATTAATAATAATAACAATAATATTAATAATTATCATCATAATAATAATAATAGTAATAATATTCTCATTGGAACGTTGAGCTAGTAACAGCAACAACAACTATTATAACTCTCAAATAATAATAATAAAAAAATAAAAATAATAACAATAAAAATAATAATATCACTGATATGTTCTTAACTTGAGTTACTAATAACAACAACTATAATTAAATTTTTGACAATATTAATTATATTTTTGAAAATGCTAATTAAAAAAATTAATAAAAAAACTTACGTAATCAGAATGGCTGAGATATTTTATAATATAAAGATCAAGACGATCAACATCTTTAAATTTTTGTTTTTTTGACATTATATATATATTTTTAGCAACTTTGGGAAGAAGAAAAAGATCTGGATGAAGGAGAGGATGGGAGAATGATTGTTGGTAGGATAGAAATAAAGCTCATTTCGAATGGTAAGAATACATGCAGTAAAGGGAAGCTAGGGTTAGAGAGCACCGTTGTGGGGAGGAACGTCGACGCGACACGTGGCGGGGGGAGTTACAACTCGGACTCTTCGATCTGTGCGCACAATGCAGACCGTCCGATTTGGCATGAGCAATTCGAACTGTCCGGTTTGTCCTTACCTGATCCCACAACATGGTAAAGCTCACACGCTCTTCATATCGCCGTCCTACGCCCAATCCCTTCTCCATAATAAAAATAAAGGAGAATGCTAGTTAAACAATGATTATTTTGAACAGGGTAGTGCTAGGGAGCCAATGGCTTAAGTGTACAATGTGTACAATGGGCTAAATTTTTGGTCCATGAATAAAATAAACATCACCATACTAGCTAGAATAACCATCCGGATACCAAGGATAATAAACATCTCAATAAAAAATTAAACTGATTTTGGGGTTCACCAAGGATCGAACTCTTGACCATTCGAATCTAGAACTCTAATACCATATCTGAAACCACTCATCCCAAAAGCGTAACCTGACAGGACAATGTAACACTAATGGTCATATCTCTAATACTTTTTAAACCTCTATTGTACACATTGTACGCTTAGGCCATTGGCTCCCTAGACTTTTTCTTTTGAACAACGTGAATAACCACCAATCAAATAAAGATACACTATACCTTAATTTAATGTTATTAATTTAAATTTACTCTTTTAATTCATATTGTTCACACATTATTTAAAAATATTGTTAGTTATCTATACTTTTCCAAAAATAAAAAGCGAAATATTGATGTGTTGTTTTGTGAAATCTAAAAATTAAAGATACTCTTAAGGCATGGCGGTCAAGGCTTCCATGTTGATCAGTTCCTGCGAGATGTTAGCAAAAAAAGAGGGCCAATATAACAAATTAGAAAGCTGTGTTTGCAAATATAAATAACAGAAGGAATATTTGGCCAAATTACTCTCTCTTTCTTTTTTCTTTTTGGTAGATTAACCTTGATATATTAGCAATTAATAAAACAAAACAACACAAAAATATAATGAATTCACTCCACAGTTCACAGTCCACCATTCACATTGTTTTGTCATGATCTTAAAAAAGTGATTAAAGACACCTAAGCTGCATATATATATATATATATATATATATATATATAAAACATTATATAAATTTGTTTAGATTTATAAAAAAGTTAATATTATTAAAATAGAAATAAACTCATAATATATTAATATATATAATGTGCACATAAAAAAAATTAAATATTAAATTAATTACTATGTATTTATATATAAATAATTAAATGCATATACTATTTAATTTATTTTTAATATATATTGAACATACAAATAATCGATTTAGTAATTAATTTTTTAAATGTAATGCTAAAAATCAACACTATAGTAATTAACTTTAATCAGTATCATAATAAATTGTCAAACAAATCTAATATTAAATTTTTATTATATTGGTATTTCAAATATGTTTATAATTAAATTTTAAATATTTTATTTTTTAAAAAATAGAGTTTTTTATATTAGTATTACTATAATATTGTCCAAAAAATATTGACTAAGGTAAAAAAAATTAAGATTTTATGTAAAGTCAAAAAGATAAAATAAATAAATAATATATAAAATCGTAATAAAATTTAAATAATAAAATTATTTGACATAGTAAAAATTTTATAAAATTAATTAAAGTTATAATATTAAAAAAAAACTTAAAAATTAAATGGAAATTTGAGTGGCAACGCTTTCTGGATTTTTAACATGCAAGTAAGATAATAGTGAAGATGCATATTTGGTATTTTAAAGCGGTGAGTGGTGACAAAATCACATGCAGATGCAGAGACAGCTCCACACACACACACCCCACTCATCTCTCATCCCACATGATTCTTTCACTTCTCCCCCAATCCCCCTTCTTCTGTTTTTTCTTACTTACTAAGCAAATAATTAACATGCTAATTAAATAATTAATTACAAGAAGAATAAAACCTTTTCTGCCAGCTCTAACCAGATAGCATTACACAATTTTATGACACACCACCCTTTCTTTTTGTTCCCTTCTGTCTTTATCCTTCCATTTTCATTTTGCATTCGTTTGTTTCATTTTTCGTGTTCTCAGAAGAGGCTTGTTGTTCTTGTTAACTGCTCCTACATCTTCATTTGCCTTGTTTTGTGTCTCATTGTTCTGTGCAACACAAGAAGATTTCTCTTTCAAGCACTGATTCCAGTTTATTATTATTGTCTTTTTTTTTTTTTTTGCCTTGCAGTTTTTCTTGAGTGGGAAAAAAAAAAAGCTGTGACCAAAAAAGGGAAAAAAAAAAGATGAAGTGTTAGTCGGTTAGTCTTAACTGGAAATCTTGGGATTGGAGTTTCAGTAGAATGATAAAGTTTTGAACTTTCATGTTTTTAAGAAGCCAAATCTGAAGGATTTGATGAAACTGGCTGAAGGGTATTTAGTTCCTGTTTCATTTCATCATGAAATGTTGAATTGTAGCCAGCAGCACTAGGTAAGGAAGAAGAAGAAGAAGAAGAGTGGTGCATTTACTTATCTTGATGATGATACTTTTCTAGAAGGGGTTTTAATTCTGAAGTGTTGTGGTGTGAGTAGATTTGAGAGTGTTGAAATGATAAGTTATTTAGTGATTGGTTAATTGTGGGGTTGTAATTACCAATTATAGGGTTGCAATAGATTGATATGGCTGCAAAGCTTCTGCATTCTTTGGCAGATGATAACCCAGATCTGCAGAAGCAGATTGGATGTATGACTGGGATTTTCCAGCTCTTCGATCGCCACCATGTTCTTGCGCCTCGCCATAAGAGGATTTCTGCTGGTATATCAATATTGGAACATGGAACTTGCTCAATTTTTACTCTCATTTTGTCTAGTTGTGTTTGTTGAATTTCTTTTCCTCATATTGAAGTATCTGCAGCTAGTAGAATTTTCTGTACAATTTTGTGAATGTTTACATCACATCAATGATGCATCTAATGCTTCTGCTTTTCGTATAGGCAATCCTCACTTCGGTGATGGCAGCTTGGAAACAGATTCGAATAACATACTCCATCAACAAACAACAATGGTAGCAAATTTCTTTTACTTGTCCTCTTTCCATGAATTGTTTTTGCTGTTTTTGATGTCTTATCAATTATGCATATGCTGATTATGTGATGGTGTTCACTTGTTCATATCTTGTGGATGAAGTAAAATAAGATATATTGGAGTCAAACATGTCAATATTTGCATGAAACTGGATTTGAGAAGCATGGTGAATTCATTGCAGGATATGAACTTCAACAAGGGTTTGAATGAAAAACAGAGAACCTCGACTGAATCGTCAAGACCATCCTTCTCTTCTTGTTCATCATCACTATCCTCCTTGGATTGTAAGGCCGAAGCTGAAGCAACCTTCGACGGGATTGTTTTTCCTGAAACTCTTTCAACTATCTCTCCCCATTTAGCACGTCACACACTTGACCTTAGGGATGTAGTGAAGGATTCAATGTATAGGGAGCCCCGAGGGCTGTCGGTTAAGACTACTGCCAAAGAGGAAGCTGTCTTTCATGCTATGAAGCACAAGGATTCTCCGCGACCTTTTCGTCCGTCGAAAGCTGTTGATGGATGTTATGGAGTTGGAATAGATGGGAAACAAAGTGTGCCTATTGATCTAAATGATTCCATGCGAGTGCTTGCTAAACTTAGAGAGGCACCTTGGTATTATGGAGAAATGAGACCGCCGCATGAAGTGAAAGATGGAAAATGGCATTCAATCTCAAAGGATTCCCCTCGGTTTGCTTATGACAGAAGGGAAACTAGCCGTTTTTCTTTTGAATCCCACGACACTATCAAATCGACACCAAAGATAAGAGAATTTCCAAGACATTCACTAGATAGTAGGGAAGGCACGTGGCGCGGTCACAATGCCGAATCAAAACCAAGTCACCACTCAAGCAAAGCTTACAGCAGCACCTCCACCTCAAATAACAAAGTTTCTAGCCCGCAACAGTCTTCGACTATCCAGAGCCGGCCTCCGAGTGTTGTAGCAAAGTTAATGGGCTTGGAAGCATTGCCGGATTTTGCTTTGGCCAGTTATACTCAATCAAGTCCAGGTGAGACTTACACAGCTCAAGATAATGGTCAGTTTCCAATATCATCAAGAGATGGATTCACCCGGCCACTCCGAGTTTCTAGTTCCACGAAAATCTCATTGAAAGACCCAACATCCCCTCGGCGGAAGAATGCTGATCTGGTTATGAAACCCATCTCAAGTGCTAGAGTTCCCATTGAGCCTGCACCATGGAAGCAGCAGGATGGAAATAGAAGCTCTCAGAAAACAAGTTCAACAGCAACAAAAGCTCCAGCAAGAACACCGGATTCATTTACCTCGGTTTATAGTGACATTGAGAAGAGATTGAAGGATCTTGAGTTCAAACAATCTGGAAGGGATCTCAGAGCATTAAAACAGATACTAGAAGCAATGCAAGAAAAGGGACTATTAGACAACAAAAAAGAAGAGCAAGCTCCAAATGTTGCTCGAAATCAAAGAGACTATGAACCAAAAGTTATCAATTTAATCGAGAATTCTACATCGGCAAGGCATCAAAATCCCCAAGGAAACAATGCTCTGTCGTCTACAATCAAGGGATATGACTCGGCAAGAGCGTTTGAATCCCCGATAGTGATCATGAAACCTGCGAAACTTGTTGAGAAAACCAGGATTTCTGCTTCTTCAGTCACACCAATTGGTTCCCAGAAACTCCAGAGCAGTGGTGCATATGTAAATAAAAATGCTCTGTCTTCAACCGGGGAAGTGAAAGATCAGCCTTCTAACACTAGTCACTGCGACCGTGATGCTTCTACGAGTGCCATCGATAAGAAAGCAAGAAATGGGAAGGCTACGAAACAAGCACAAACACAAACAAGGTCTCAACAATTTCCAAGAGAGAATAGCCCAAGTTCGGTAAAGCACTCCAGATCTGTAAGCCCAAGAATGCAACAGAAGAGGTTGGAGTTAGATAAGAGAGCTCGTCCGCCTGCGCCACCAGTGGACTCAAACAAACCAAGAAGGCTAACTGGTAAGAAGACAGCAGAATTAGGTCCCCCGGCCGGAAAAATAAGGCCAAAAGGCCGCAACTCACGGCCTGGTGACGAGCAAATGAGCGAGGCAAGCACTGAATCAAGAAGCTTAAGTTGCCAAGGGGACGATGTTTCTCTGAAGTCCGATGGTATCACCGTCGATTCAAAGACGGATATTGAGTTCACCAGCAGTTTAAGATCTGCTGAAATCGAAGATGGCCAGAGCCCATCCTTGAAGGCTATGAAGCAATTGGTTTCAACGGTGCAAGTATAAATCATTATCATCTCCTTTAATTCATGTTTTAATCATAGGATAAACATATTCTTAATTAGCTGATTATGATCATTATATTTTGCTTGTTCTAGAAATCATCTGAGAGGTTGGATCAGGATGAGACAGTTGCTGAACTTGCAACCGTTGCCCCGGAGAATCCAAGTCCTATGTCATCTCCAGGAAAGAAGACACCGGAAGAGCGAAAAGGTATAATTACAAACATAACCCTTAATCTGTTTAGATGTTTCCTCAAGAGGTTAAAATTCACTAATCTTGTTCAGCAGATAATGAGAATCAAGATCAGTGGAACACTGCGGATAGCCTTTCTTTTAACAGCTCCGGCGAGATGAATCGCAAGAAACTGCAGAGCATAGATCATCTTGTTCAGAAGCTCAGACGGCTAAACTCGAGTCACGACGAAGCTAGAATCGATTACATTGCTTCGCTATGCGAAAACACAAATCCAGACCACAGATACGTATCTGAAATACTGTTGGCCTCAGGTCTCCTACTCAGAGATCTGAGTTCTGAATTGTTGACATTTCAACTGCACACGTCCGGTCATCCGATTAACCCGGAGCT
Source organism: Arachis stenosperma (assembly GCF_014773155.1). Lineage (NCBI taxonomy): Eukaryota > Viridiplantae > Streptophyta > Magnoliopsida > Fabales > Fabaceae > Arachis > Arachis stenosperma. The sequence continues at coordinate 121,400,232 of NC_080386.1, forward strand.
TTTCCTTGTACTGGAGCAGACGAAAGCGAGTAGTTTGCTTGCGAAAGAAGAAAGCACTGGAAAAGTTGCCTACCCGAAGCTAAACGCCGAGAAGTTTCACCGGAAACTCATCTTCGATGCTGTGAACGAGATCCTCGGTGTGAAACTAGGCTCCTCTACTGAGCTATGGTTTCAGCCCAGCACAGTCAAGCTCGCGAAGAAAACCGTTGGCGCGCAAAAGCTTCTCAAAGAACTATGCTTCGAGATAGAGAAAATGCAAGCCAAGAATCATGATTGCAGTTTAGAAGAAGAGGATAGTCTGAAAAGCATGCTAATGGAAGATGTCATGCATGGTTCTGAGAGCTGGACCGAATTCAACCGCGATTTACCCGGGGTTGTGTTGGATGTTGAGAGACTGATATTCAAGGACTTGGTCGACGAGGTGGTGATCGGCGAATCGGTTGGCTTGCGAGTCAAGTCATCGGCGCGGCGGCGGAGGCAGTTTAGGAAGTAGTTTTGTTGCATTCCTCCCTTTCTCATTGATACTAAGTTCACTTTGTTCCTATCATTTGCATATAATTCTTTTATATTGCTGACAAGTTTGCTTGTTAGATCTTTGATTATAATTATTGTTATTATTTTTTTGGCTAAGATGTAAAGAAAATAATATGACTTATCATGGGTTTATTGTCATAGATATATATACGTAAAAGGTAAAAACTAGTTATGTGAAACTCTTCCTCATTTTTTACCAATGATGATTTGCATTTGATTTAAGATTGAAATAGTTGGTGAAACTATGTTGAAAATGTTCAGAAAGAACTAAAGTTTCAAATAAATAAATAAAACTTAAGTCTGAATATTGATTGTACAGCTTCTGTGTATAATTTCAATTCTTATAAATAATGTTACAAAAGTATAAAATTCTAACTAAAAAGTAGTCTATAAAAAGGCAAGAATAAATAAAGATACATAATACTAAAATGTAAACCAAGAAATTCAATTAATCTAATATATATTTCGTCAACTAATCAGTAAGAAAAATTATTAGTAAGAGCTATTATTCAACAAATAGGTTTAAAACAATAGACTAACGCAATTGCCTTCGTAGCATAGTGGTAGTGCGTTCGCTTCGTAAGCGAAAGGTCGCGAGTTCGATCCTCGCCGGGGGCTCCTTTCTTTTTACACTTTCATTTTTTCGTTAATTTGGGCTTCAATGGATCTTATAGTAAGGGCCAAAATTTGGGCTGGGCCTTAGTACTAATTTCAGCCGATTAAAATGGTAGAACCCATTCTTCTATTCTCATTTCTAAAAGTAAATAAAATATGAATGCCGAAAACCAAATATATATTGAGAATTAAAAAAAGGTTACTTGTTTTTCTTTGTAGCTACTATCAAAGATCAATGATTAAAAATGGAAAAAACACACGTGATACATGTTAATTTGTTTCTGTCAAAGAATGCTGCACCTAAACCTAAACCAATACACCGACCAAATAAATAAATAAACTAAAAGCTCTCTCTCTATATACATACATAGCTTTTAGTTAGAACTTAGAACCACCCATGTTTTCTCAATCACTTAGTCAGTACCATTGTTTTCCAATCTCAGTTAGTCAGTTCTTCGCTGTGTACACTTTATTTTCAGGTATGCTGCATTTTTAGTTTTTCTCATATAGTATAAATTTTATATATGTTTATTGACAATTTAAGTATGTTTAGGACGACATAACTAAGTTTACATAAAATGAATTATTATAGAAAGGATACGGGATATTTATTATGACAAAATCATAATTATTATTATTAGATATTATGTGTCTATTAATCCATATGCATAAACCATTTTTTTTTATAAATTATATATGTGTAATAATAATAATATATGTATGTGAAGTTAGTTAAGATAATAAATATTTTATATTCTATTTAAGTCTTATAAATAATATTTTTTTATAGTAGATATTACCATTGACTTAAGTGTTTGTGTTTCACGAGCATATATAATAATTTTTCGTTCGTGACCACATTTTTTTTATTATCATGTTTAGTTGTTAGTTGTCAGTTGTCACATATGCTATGCCTGCAAAGGTGAAAATTCTAACTATTTTGATACCTTATGACATTTAATTTTGAGTTTTTACATATTTATTTCCTGTCTCTTTTGCTAGTAATGCTTTGGGGACCAATTATATTTTACAACAAGTACGTACATCAAAATTAATTAGCTTGGATAACTATGAGTCTATGACTGCCATTTTTGGTATAGATTTCTTTTTTTATTTAGCAAGATTAGAAAAAAGTTTGGATCACCATTGAATTTATAATTTTTATTATATGCGAATTTTATTTATTTATATATATATATATATATATATTTTAATTTGTATTTGTTTTTTATGGTATCTTGAGAAGAGTAATAGACTTAAAACTGAAAAAGGATAGTTATGGATGGAGATAGAGTTAGTGAGGAGTCACAGCATTGAATATATAAAAGGGAAATGCATGTGAAATTGTGAATATTAATTTTTTTATAAAAAAAAAACCAAAAATACGCTTCTCTAATTTTCTTTCGTTTATTAACTGTAGAATTATTTTTCATCATCAGATTTTAACATATCTTTTAATCTGGTCGGTCAATAATTAATTTGTTGCAGTATTGAATTTTATTTAAGAATTTGTCGTTAGTCAATGAGTTGCTGTATGTATAAAGTGGGATTAAATTCTAACACTTACTTAAACAGACTTGTACTAACCCAAATTAATTAAAAAATAGAATATATTATTGTATACCTTTGAATTAACCAACTTGATATTAATAATTTTTTTTGACATTGATGACTTAAAGATTTCATGTATATTATTAATCTTCTTCACTACTAAACTAATCATAGTTTGTATATTATCAATAAAAGTGGTGTTAAGTCTCGTGTATTTTTTTTTTTAAATAAGTATATTATTTTCATAATTCTTATTTTCTTTGGAGATTTAAGGTTTATAATTAACATTTAAGATTTAGAATTTAAAATTTAAAGTTTAGGATCTAAAATTTAAAATTTAGAATTTAAAATAAAAGATAATTTCAAAATATGAACTGATATTAAAAAAATTCTTTCACTAAAATCTTTAAAAAAATAGATAAATAAAAGATATATTTATGCTTAAATATATAATATAAATTTAATTTTAATGTATTAACAATATAAAATATTTTACTCTATTATTCAATCCATACGTTAATATAAAAATAATTATTTTTGTTAATGTAATATTATAATTAAATACACATATAAAACTATTTTATTTTAACTATCAAAATTAAATTTATATAATATTGCCTCAACTTGTTAGCATCATTCTTACCCCAACAAGCATAGATGTGGAGTGTGGGGAGTGGAAGATTCTTAGTAACCACCCATTCATTATCATCTTCACTCTCTCATCACTTCACCACATAGTCAACACAAACTAGTAGCAACTAGCTAGGTAAAAATAATGCCACCACATTCACATATAATAAGAAAAATTAATAACGCTCATAATAATTCATCTATCTTATTAAAAAAATGTATTTAAATCAATTCAGGATAGATTGCATTATCATTCTTGAATTTACCTTATTAGAAATAACTTGCTCTTATATTATTCACCTTTTTGGAACTCATAAACATTCAAATTAAAGTCTATCTTTCTTTTCCATTATTATTGGCTATTTTATAAAGTCATTGTTAATATATATGGGTCATTTTTGCCCTAATAGTTCCATCTTGATGAGAAACTCTAAACCTATTATACCTATTATTCTTAAGAGTTTAGTTGTTCAGTCCACTTTGGCTTCAAAGATAAAATTTAATATTATACATAACAATATGTCTATCTTATCTAAAAATATTAAGTACATCTACAGATTATGTTCACAGATTTGGTTTATAAAGAACAATGAGAAAAAACACTTTCAAAATAATATAAATAACAAAAAAAATATTGAATACTATTGAATTTAGCATGGCACATTAGCGATGATTTTATCGTCGAATTTATTGACAATTGAAGCAATAAATTCATCCATGCAAAGTATTATCTGACAAATTTTTTTTCTAAAAATAAATTCAACGGTAATAATTTGAGTGAAAAAAAACGCAAAAATTAAGGTCAAATTACACAAATTTACTGGAGAATTAGCTGGTAATCCTAACTAGTGGAATGTTGTGTTTTGGTAACCACTATTACACTACTAATTTATTACTATCAGATAGATTTATCTGCCAATAAATTCGATGGTAATATTACTCTAAATTCAAAATACGCAACCTTCTCCCCTCATTTTCGAAGTCCACTACTAATTTATTACTATTAGATAGATTTATCTGCCAATAAATTCGATGGTAATATTACTCCAAATTCAAAATACGCAACATTCTCCCCTCACTTTCGAAGTCCACTACTAATTTATTACTATCAAATAGATTTATTTACCAATAAATTCGATGGTAATATTACTCCAAATTCAAAATACGCAGTCTTTTCCCCTCAATTTCTCTCTCTCTCTCTCTCTCTCTCTCTCTCTCTCTACAATATCACTTTCGACAATCCCGCTGACCAACCTCTACTAGCGCCAACCACCATTAATCTCCTCCAAAGACTGCACCGAATTTTAATAGGTCTGAGGATCAACCAAGGAGGATTAGGGTGGTTAGAGAAGAGAACATGAAAAAGGTGATTTAAGAGGATAACAAAAAGAGATACAATGAGATGATATTTGATGCAATCAATGTTAATGGTATGAAAAATATTAAAGAAGAGCCTTACCTAGGGACAAAGAGATTTTATGATCTATTAGAATTTGTCGTACAACTGTTGTTTGAGGGATGAATTCACTCAAAATTGTTTGTCTGTATTAGAATAATGAGATTAAATCTGAATTAAATCACACCTAAGAATCTTTTAATAAGTGGATCATCCTTTGTAATAATTAGTACCAGCCGGGACAAATGGCATCCTTTGGAGCCATTATGAGACAAAAAAGTTATCTTCAAACTTAGCTTTAAATTCGATAAAACTTGATTGTTTCTTGAATGGTTATATGCTGTATTACAAGGGGATGTAGATATTACTGCTTGTAAATCTTGTGATGCATCAAGGTATCAAGTAAAGAGAGAACATATTGGTAAATGGAGGTGAAAGAAAGCTCCAAAGAAAATGATGCACTACTTATTCTTAATTCCTACGCTAAAAATTAAAGATTGTATGCCCCGATGAGTTCAATCCCCACATGACATAGCATAGTAGTAATAAGAGAGACAATGATTTCATGACACATCGGTCACACTTAGAAGCTTGAAAGCACTTTGATTGGATCTATTCTATATTTGCGAACAAGTTTAGAAATGTTAGATTAGTTTTGTGCTATGACAGATTTGTACCGAACTCTAATTTTAGTAATGCATACTCTTGTTGGCCTATTGTGGTAACTCCTTATAACTTACCTCATAAAATGTGTATAAAGAAAATATACATGTTCTTATCTTGTATCATACTCGATCCAAGCAACCAAAGGTAAAAAATGATGTGTTCTTGCAACTTCTAATGGATGAGTTGAGTGAGTTGTGAATTGATAGTGTAGAGACGTATGATATTTCAACTAAAATAAACTTTTAAATGCATGATGTATCGATGTGGACTATTAAAAATTTTTCTGCATATAAGATGTTGTCCAATTGGTCCACTCAGGCAGAATGTTGTGTCACATTTGTATGAAGGATACAAAATCATTTTAGCTGAGTAATAGGATGTGGTTTGATTGTTATTGAAGATTTTTCGAGTTTGATAATCCTTTTCGGTGTAACAAGAACTTGTTTAGGAAGAATAAAAGTGAACAAAAAGAGGCACCTATCAAGATGAATGGTTTAGAAGTGTGGCATCATAGTAGTATCCCTAGGATCGTCGATAGAGGGGCTAGGTTGAGACTTTCAGGATATGGCAGGGAGCATAATTGGACGAAACAAAGTATGTTTTGGGAGTTGTCTTACTGAAAATACAACTTAATTCGTTATTGTCTTGACGTGATGCATATTGAAAAAAATGTGTTTGATGATATCATGCACACGGTAATAGACAATGAGCGAACCAAGAAAAATGATAAAGTTAGGTTAGACTTTGTTGACATTTGCAGGCAGCCAAAGTTAAACTTAAAAAGACTTGACAGCGGACGATGGTCTAAACCAAAGGTTGTGTTAGCTCTAACGAATGATCAGAGATAAAATATTTGTAAATGGATTATAGGATTGAGATTTTTCGATAGTTACGCATCTAATTTAGGTAGTAGATATGCAAACGTCTCATAGAGTATGCTTGCGAATTGAAGAGTCATGATTGTCATATATTTATGGAGTCGTTGTTTTCTGTTGTGTTTAGAGAATTTTCTAATGACATATGAAAATCCCTCACAAAAATAAATGAATTCTTTAGGAAATATGTGCGATAAAACTTAGGATTGATTATCAAGACCCTAATGGTGATTAGGATTTTATTTTAATTTATTTGATAGTATTTTATTTCTTTGAGTGCTTATTCTGTATATTTGCTATTTAACATTATAGTTAACTGTTTTTATTAAAAATATTACTTGATTTTTATTTATTTCACTAATTAGGATTTGACTATTAATTATTGACATATTGATTATGAAAAGTTATGTTTTAACAAGTTCACAAAATAAAATAACATAAAATAAAATATAAGATTACTGTCAGATTTTATTATCGGTAAATTTTTCAATAAATTGTAATTTAATTAATATAAAATAATAATATGTTATCGTCAAATTTATTGGTAGATAAATTTACTAATAATAAAGTGCGATGGAATATATGACATCAAAGTTATTGTCAAAAATTTTTTGATGATAACTATCTCCATAATTTCACAAATTAATTATTTAAATTTGTTGCTAATTTCGTAAAAAATTACTGTCAAATTTTATAATGCTACAGTAGTAATAAATATATCAGTAATTAATTTCATTGATAAATTCAATGGTATTTAATAAATTTTTGTAGTAAAATTTCGAACTTATGCTTGAGTTTTATTTATTCTTGGGTTGGGGTGGTGTTGTGATATCAATTAAAGTGGTTGGTTTGATAAAAAGTATAAAAGAGAGATGATGTAAATTTAATTTTCATCTACTCATTATATATGAATAAAATTTTTAACTATGCATATATAGAATGAGTAGTATTGCAAGCCCTGTTCTTTTCCTTTTTTTTTTATGGTAACTAATAATACAAAAATATCTTTATACAAAAATAATAAATAAAAATTATTAGATAATTTGATATATTTGATTAAATTATTTAATATAATATATTTTAATATTTTATTTATTATTTTTACATAAAAATATTTTTATACGAATAAGCATACTTTCTTTTTTTTTTATTGACTATCTATATAAAAATATATTTATATAAAAATAATAAATAAAAATAATTAAATTATTTAACATATTTAATTAAACTATTTAATATGATTTGTGTTAATATTTTATTTATTATTTTTATATAAAAAATATTATATGTAGATAAAAAATTAATAAATTATTATATATATTATTTAATTTATTTTTAATATATTTTTTATATTTTAATATATATTTTATATTAATAATTAATTTAATAACTTATTTCTAGTATGCATTTAGCATAATTATTTTTATATAAAGACATTTTTATATAAATACTGATTTTTTTTTCTTCATCTAAGCAGGCTGTACTATATAAGGGCATTTATTAATTTACCTCGGGTAATTGCAGCATCCTCTGGTCTCTCTGATACATATGCATGGTATGTATGCTTTTAGTTACTAATTAAATAAAAAAATTTAATAACTAATAAACACCTAACTCTAAAAAGAATAGCCACAAGTTTTGAATAATTCCTTTTTCAACTTACAACAAACTACTTTAAAGCTTACAACTTCCAAAAAAAAAAAAGCTAGGGTTAAAAATTCATAGCATCTAAGTCTTCTTATTATTATTTTTAAGTCGTCTTCTTCTTATTATTTTTAGTTGACTGTATTATTGAATAGGATAAAGTATTATTTTAGTTTTTAATATTTAAGTTGAATTTTAATTTAATTTTTGATATTTTAATTTTTTTATTTTAAAAATTTCAAATACTGTTATTTTATAGTTAAATTTGATATAAATAATTAATATATTTAAGAAATAATATAACAATTAATTTTAGTATATAAATAAAATAAACACACTAATAATTACTAATATATAAAAAGATTGTTAATTATTCGAGTTAAATTTATTAGTAGGATAACAATATTGAATCTATTAACAATTTTTTGAAATATTTAAAACGTTAGGAATTAAATTAAGATTTAATTCAAATATTAGAGACCAAATAATATTTTACTCTATTGATGAATATAATAACTAATCTCTTACTACTTTATTTTTATTATAATCAAAATAAAAATCAAACTGTTTTTGTGTGGATGAATTTTCAAGGTATACCGTGTTTTAGAAAAAATTGAATTTGTCTCTTCATCTTAAAAAATGTATACTTTGGCAAGAAGAATATGGAGGGTAGGTACCTGCAAAAGGCACTCCGACGCTCAAGTCAGTAAGTATTTAAAAAGTATATAATAATTCTATGAATATAGAATGTTAAACATGAAATAGAACTTAACATGTATGTATAATAATTCTATGAAAATAGAATGTTAGACATAAAATAGAACGATGGGCGTCTTTATAAGATAGAGTTGATGAATAGAATTAATGTTATAACCGTTCGTCGTTCAATCAAAACAATGGTTATTAAAATCGTCAGTTACAAAATTAAAATGAATGCAAATAAAGTCAAATTATAACTTATAATGCACTATAAAAATCAAGTCATAAAGTGATGAATCACAAACTATAAACATATAATTAAAAAATAAATTATTTGGCTCAATCATATATACTGAACACACTTTTCGACTATATCCAAGATTATTAACTATTAATCTATGATTACAAGAACTAGATCGAATTGACTTATTTGACTTGGTTATTAATTGAGAATCTATTACTAAATCAGTTCGATTTAAGATAAAAATGGTTTGAAATTGATTCAATAAAAAATCGAAAAAATCAGTTTCAAATTTGTTAACAAATATAATTTTTTAATGATTAATTAATTTAAAATAATAAATTATAAAAATATATATATATCTTATTATATCTAATTCAATTTCAATTAAATCTAAATTAAACTTTTAAATTTTTAATTCTCTAATTTCATGGGATTAATAGCCGGTTTGATTTTTAAAACGTAGGCTTTAACTACTGCCTATTGTAATGAAATATACATAATGAAGTGTGAATATATATTGTTTGTGTATTTGAATTTACATGTATATGTTTTAAATAGTTTGTTATATATAGAAGAATTGGACCACCGGCAAATAAAACTTTTGGTCATTATCGTTGTTGCCTTTGGAAGTCCAAGTTGCGGTAACAACTGGGACTCATATATCAATTTTAATTTAATTTATCTTGGATCCTGTGTTTCATGCAGACACTGCTTTCAAATTCAGTCTCATTTTATGTATCTTCCTTTTCATCGTCAGAACGAACTGCAGATTCGAATACCCATTTTTTTCTTTTTCTTTTTTTCTTTTTGTCTTTTCTTTTAAATCTTTGTGCTTTGAATTACATGGATGGTTCTATAATAATAACACTAACAATAATTCATGGCCTTCATAATCAAGATGCTGTATGTGAAAGAGGATACAAAGATGAAGATAGACAATGAAACTTGTTTTCTCATTCACACACATCTATGCATTATTTTCAGACACACACTTCTTTGGGTAATATATCAACCAATTTCACATGCTATTACCTTCTTTTTCTCCTTTCCATCATTATTTTCAAGATTTATATGTTGTAATCTTTTTATTTTCTTAGGTAAAAGTTTGAGGAAGTTGTTACACATCAATTAGTCTGCTTAAATTTAGGTATATATACTCAAATAATTCAAGGAACCCTTAGGTTAGATTAGATACGTTTGTATCAACTAATTATAATAAGAGTTATCCTACGTGGACATCAAAATCAGCTACCAGTAAATTAAATCATACATACATTTATACATAAATACATTAGTAGCTAATTTTAGTGTACAAATTATTTTAGGATATACGGTATTAATCTACCATATTATTATATAATATAATATTTAACGTAAACTCTTAATCTTTCGAACATAGAACTCTGATACCATGTTAAAAATCCACCCATCCTAAAATGTTGGAATGAGTGGTTTCATAACAAAAATATTTTAGAAACTAATTTAAAAAATGAGTTATCTTTTTATGTTCAAATTTAATATTAACCCATTAATTGTTTTCCTTGTGATGTTGTCTTATTTAATTTTCTGCTTTCATTTTTAGTCATACGTACCTAATTAGTTCAATTCTAATAGGAAGATAACAAAAACCAATAAAAAAGATGCACATCCAAGAGAATTTGTTAAAATTTACACATTTAAAATTACCTATATTTTATCAGTAATATTACAAAAATAATATATAAAATTATTGTATATATATAACACAATACACATAATTATATATTAATTATATCTCAAATTATAAAAATATTTTATCAATAATTAATAATATTAAATAAAATAAATTTAAATTGATTAAACTGATCTTTTATTAATTATATCTCAAATATGATGATATTTTGTTATTTCTCTAAATTTATCCTGTATATAATTAACTTCTTTCTTTGTCTTATCCTTCTTGCTATATATAGAATAGCTATAACTGGTTAATAATTAGTTGCATATCGCCCAGAGCTTTGTCCATTATATGTACTTCTCTCAACTTATATAGACACAGTGCGAATCATTTATCAACATTTCTGATAGATATATTATTTAATTTAAATAAAAAAAAAAAACAAAAGCAGGTTATTAATGAACCGATTTTTAATGATTAATCAGTTAAAATAATAAAACACACCAAAAAATATTTTTTTTAAAAAAAAAGATAATAAATTTTATATATAAATATATAATTTTAGAAAAAGTACGGAAAACCAATGTAATTGATGTATAATGTGTACAATGGTAATTAACAAAAAAATGAATAGCACTTTTAAAATTAGAGTAAACGTGAATAATTTTTATTTTTAACTGATATTGAGTCAAATAAACAGTCCATTATATACATTATAGTATTGTACAGATACTCTATTAATTTTCTAGCGAGATTCATTTTATTATATTCAATTCAATATCAACTCTTAAATTTTTAACCCTATTATTCTTCCCATTCAATTATCAGTTTGGTTTTTACAATTTTGATTTTTCTTAAAAGAGGTTTCCTCAACAATCATTAAATAATAGAAAATAAAGTAGAATGGTAAATTATTAGGAGAAAGAAGAATGTAAGAGTGAAATAGTGAGTTGTATAATCTGTAGTTGTATATAGGTAGGTTTGTGGCAGGGATTCACATGCAGCACTTACTAGGCGTCGGCATGCATGTGATCTGAGGGAAAGATCAGATTCTCCTGCACCAACACATTAATTACCTAATTAAGCTCTCCTAACCTTCTTTTTAATTTCTTTCCATCATTATTCTTCATTATCATCATCATATATATAATTTTATTTCCAAAGATACACATACACGATACATGTGTTTAATTAATGTTTAAAAAACACATACATGTCAGTTATGAGTTTAATTATTGCGAAATGATATGAAACCACATAATTGGATAACAAAAATGTTTGGTAATAAAAAAAGTATATACTTATTTTGATCCTCAAAAAATTTTAAATAAGACATTTTAATTTTTAACTAAAATTAATTATTCGATTGATCCTTAACAATTAATTTCATCAGTCATTTAGGTTCTTGGCTCCGTCAACTCTAACGGAAGATAAAATGGTCCCTGACAATTCTAACAGAGGACAAAATGATCCCTGACAATTCTAACAAAGGACAAAATGATCGCTGACCCCTTTATTCGAAAACGACACTGTTCTTCCGCAATTTTTATCATATCTCGCATAACCCTAATATTCATACTCTCCTTCTTCACCTTCAGAATCTTTTTTCCATCTTTTTTTCCTCCTCTTTAGTTCCAAGATTAAGCCATAGTGTAATTACCACACATGTCGCACCTACCTCAACATGTCATTGATCACACACTTCCTAAATCTTTGTGACTGGTACATCCACCTCCTCTGCACTTCACCCACCAGAAGCATCCACTTCCACATCTTCGATAACATCACCTCCAACCCCGACAACGTCCACGACATCCTCAAGACCAAGTTCCACAGCTACCCCAAGGGCATGCTTTTCTCCACTCTCCGGCAAGCATTATAGATTATTGGACATTAAGACATCATGAGAAGATTCTTTTTCGACATCATATGCAAATTCTCATTTGAAATAGACACCGAGTGCTTCATTCCATCTTTCCCAGAATTTAAGTTGGCAGACAGTTTCGACCTCGCATCCAAGCTATCAGTACAACGAGTAATGTCGTCGTTGCCGCTCATATAGAAACTGAAGCGATTACTGAACATTGGTTTGGAGAAGAAGTTGAAGGAAGCGATTGGAGTGGTGGACAATGTAGTGTCATGGAGATGATAAGGCAGAGGAGGAGGGAGATGACAACGACGACGACGAGTCTTAACAAATCAGACTTGCTGTCTAGATTCATAGGATCCATCGAAGACGACAAGTAGTTGAAAGACATGGTTATTAGTTTCTTGAGTATGAATTGGTTGAAAACAAGTTGATGATTTTTTTCTTTATGAACATTAAAGTTATAGAGTGTGCATTGTGTAACTTGAAGTTACAGTGTTAAACTGTTAGTGTTATGCGAGATGTGATGAAAATTGGGAGAGAATAATGTCCTTTCCGAACAGAGGAGATCAAGGACCATTTTGTCCCCTGTTAGAGTTGTCATGGACTATTTTATGCTTCGTTAGAGTTGACGGAGTAAAAGACCTAAGTGACCGATGAAGTTAATTGTTAGGGACCAATCAAGTAATTAATTTTAGTTGGGGACTAAAATGTCTGGTCTAAAATTCTTTGAGAACAAAAATCGGTATATACTCTAAAAAAATTTAGCTAAAATCAACCAGAACTTACCTTATTTAGCAATTAATGAATGTTAAATAAAATAAGTTCTGACTGATTTTTTTTATTTCTCTAATATTACCGTTATTATAAAATCATTCATCCTAAAAGTTTAAACTTTATCCCCTTAAACAATATAATATAACCACTTTAAATTTTTTGGACATAGAGTTCTGATATCATGTCATGAAACCACTCATCCCAAAAATTTAAGTTTTAAGTTAATAGAAAAAGGTAATATTAATAGTTATATCTCAAACAATAATTATAAAAATCTTATTTACACACTAAAATTAACTACTAAAATTAGTCACTATGTATTTATATATAAATATATGTATAATTTAACTTATTTTTAATATATATTTTATATTTTAATATATATTCTATTCAAATGGTTGATTTAATATACATTTAACATAATTATAAAAATCATAATAATTAAAAATCGTTAAATAATTTGAAACATTGTAACACTGCATCTTAAAAATTACATTATTTGTAGTTTCACTTCTGCAAAAGCAACAACAATAATCTCTCAACCTTACCTAGACCAGAATTGCAATTTAAAACCTTTGCAAGTGCTTAATTAGAAAAACATATATGCGAAATTAAACATGGTTTTAATTGGTTGAATATAATGTATAGTGACATTTAGATAGCAAACAAAAATACAGAAGAATCTGTGACAACATTATTCAGCACACCAGACATATTCATCATGAAACCATAACAACAATTCATGCATCATGCTAGCTTTATAAAATCAAATAACATAAGCAGTTGTCTCCCACTTTCTCTTTCAGAAAAATCTAAATAAAAAATAATCTTGTTAACATGAAAAATAAAATCTTCTAATATATATGATTAATTACATACTTTTCTAATATACAAATATCTTTTTTTTATTTTTTTACGATATTTTTTGACTTGACAAGTCAAAGATTAATCCATCCTAAATTTAAATTTCATCTCTTGTCAAAGAATTATTGCACGCACACAAAACAGAATTCAAATTCACAAAATTTAGTTAAATTTGCGAAACAATATCTCAACCCCGCAAAACCAATTTGTGTTTCTCCATAGTATCAATTAAAGCACCAGGCATTTAAGAGTAGTAGAATGGAAACTGTAGCAATGACTTGATGACTGATGATAACATTGTACGAGGTTATAACGTATTTTTTGTATTAAAACCCTACTTACTCATAATATTATAGCCTCTTCAGTCAGGTATCATATACCTAGCTCATAGCTTAATTACTATCAAGCTTGAACAAACCCATGCCAAAACTTAACCAATGCCCAATGAAACTGCTTATTATAGAAAAAATCTAGATAGTCTTATCAAGAGGTTTAGCACATTCAGTAGTAGTTGGATTTCTTAAATATCAAGTTAGTGATTCAAACCCTAACATACACTACTCTATACATAGAGAGGATTTCATTTTTTGGCAAATACCTATGCCATTTGAAAAAGTTTTGGTGCGAGATAACTATATAAGTCCTTAATGTTGAAGGGGGATATATAGTATTCTAGATAACACATATGTGTTATCAAATAAACTCTCAGGAAATTTAATTAAACGTTTTTCGGGTTAAATTGATCTACTCCAATATAATATGTGAGATTTAAGCATAGCATGTGATTGTTAATAATTAAATCAGCCACATATGTGTAAGAGGATGTATTACTACAACAGAAATATTTTCATATTAATACTTTTTATTAATATAAATTAATATTTTAAATTACTATTTTATTTTTATATTATATTAAAATTTATAATTTATACTTTAGAATTTAGTATATAAAACGTTAGTTAGTCAAATATGAATAAAATATTGAACAAAAATAATACATTTTATTCATCATATAATATTACTCTTAATATAAATTCTGTGTTTCTAAGAAAAAACTGAATAACTTTTATAAATTTATTTGTACATCCTTCTTTTTCTCTTTCAAAGAAATAAATTAGAAAAATGTTAAAGCTAAGAGTGGATAATTGTTTATGAAACCATTAATTAGAATAATGTATATCAACTATGTTAGATGTACACTAAAAATCAATCACTCATATAAAATATATATTAAAAATTATTTAACCAATACATATATTTATAATAGTTAATTTGAGTACTGATTTTTCATATATATATATATATATATATATATATATATACACACATACGGCAAAGAAGAAGGTCAATCTGATACTTGAGTCTTTAACTAGCAAAATTAATTCTGAAATTTGATAATAACCGCTGCTTAGCTCTGAGGGTGCTAATTAATTAGCAAATAAGAACTGCAGAGAAGAGCAACAAGAGCATCAATTATGAAGTTCATTATTGTTTATATAGAAAATGTTTGATAACAAAATTAGTCAAAAATAGTGAAAACTTTTTTTATTTAATATTTATTCATTGTTGTTAGAATTAATAAATACTAAATATGATAGACTTTGATTAATTTTTTTTTCTTCCTAGTGTTTATATTTAGATTCAGTTTTGTAATTTGGACAAATTAAACAACAATGTGTGTTCCTTCTCTAATATATATATACGTAGATGAAGAAAATAATATAATGAGGAAGAATAATTATATATTTGAATTAATTACTTGTACACACATTGTGAAGAAATTGAAGTAGATTGTATAATAATTAAGATTGAAAGAGAAATATATGTATATATAGCGTTGCCATACCTACAAAGGTGCGATGTATGTGTTCATCATCTCTTAGCTTTCTCAGAATATAAATTTGCTCTACATTCATTCTTGAATTATAGTAGTAGTAGTAGCAGCAATTGAAGATCAAGAACGACCTGAAGTAGTAGTAGTAGTAGTAGTGGTACCCTTATTATTATTATGATCTGGTTGGTGGCCTCCATTACGATCTGACGAGGAAGAATCTAGAAGCTTGGAACTGAAGGGTGTAGGGAAGAAGGGTCTGACAGGTGATGATGAACTGAATAATGAATGATGATGGTGATGGAGAAGAAGGCTAGTTGATGATGATGATGATGATGATGTGGATGAGGAGGATGAGTTCAAGAAGTGATGAATGTGACTATTGATGAATTGATGCTGCTGTTGTTTTATTGAATCTGCACCGCCATTATTATTATGACTACTACCTTCGAGAAGAGATGATGGGGTTGTTACAAATGGTGCATAAGGTGTGAAAATCTGCGGTGTAGCAGCAGCAACAGCAGTAGCAGAAGATAAAGGACCAAATAATAATTGTGAGGAAGCAGATGGGCCTACTTGCAAAGAAGATAAATGGTTCAATTGCATTGGATAACTACCATAATAATCTCCCATTTGATGATGGTGATGATAAATACTTGCAGAAGAAGAAGAACAAGAACTAGAAGGAAACAACAATCCATGGCTTCCCAAATTAGAAGCCTCAGGGGTAGAGTTGTTGTTGAAAAACAAACTCTGAAAGGGATTATTATTATTGGTAGTAGTCTCCATTGGGAAAAGTCTCTGAGTAGTGTAACCGCCTCCGAATTCTTGATTCTCATGATCCGCATTGTTTGATTTGAAGATCCACTTGGCTTTATTATTATTATTGTCGGAGGGCATGGTGGTCATTAAGTCCTTCCCTTTGAGAAACCTGGAAGAAGAAGAGGAGGAAGCGGAAGAGTCGAAATCCCAGAACCTGGGTTTCCAGAAAGAGGAAGGGTCATGGAGAAGATGAGGGAATAGGGTTTGCGGCGGTTGGAAGCAGGGTTGAGGGAAGTGAAGAGGGGGAAGCTTATCGATATCAAGTTTTGTAGCATCAAGAAGCCAATCGATGACTTTGCTTGGTTGAGAGAGTCCCAACTTGTCTTGCAAGTCGTACAATTGAATGGCGGTGGGGACTGAGAGCCTGATCCGACGGTCACGAAGCCCTCTTATGGTGCAAACCTTGCTGTGCCTGTCTTTTCCCCCAAATGACCTTGATACCCTCACGATTCTTGGATTCCGAAACGCCGACCATTGCCTTGTTGATGACGACGCCGCCGCCGCCGATCCCTTCAGGGTAAACTTGTCATTTTCATTGCTCTTCTTCTTGTTCTCTTCTATTATCATGCCTTCTTCCTTTCTTTCCATCATCATCGTCGTTAGATTCATTTTCACACCATCATCATCACAGCTTTCTCAAATTCTTCTTCTATTTGAAATCATACAGAAATTAAAATGATAAACTGTGTTATGTGCAAGTGAACTAAGTTACTAGCATGCATTTAGATTGAGAAGCACATAGAGCTTGGGTTAGTTTAATTTAATTTGCTGAGATCTCGAGAACTAGACTTACGTTACGCGCGTGTGAAGGCAAATTCGATCTTCATATCTGATTATTCTGCTGCTCTATGCTTTAGTTTTTCCTTCACCATACCCTTCAAAGAGAAGAAACAAATGAAAAAGGAGAAAACAAGTTTCAGCACAAAAACAGTAATACCCTAAAATTTTAGTCTTCACAAAATGGCCACATAAATCTTATTTATTTTAGCTCATCACCCAAAACCTTACACTTTCAAACTATTTTATGCCTGGGGAAAACATATTCACAAATCACTTTTAAATATTTACTATCTCAATATTTGTTTGAAAAACAACCATTATATGTATATATTAAAATTAGTTATCCAATTATACTATTAGTATAAAATATATGTTAAAATATAAGTTAAATAGTATATATATTTATACATAAATATATAATAATTAATTTTAATAACTGATTTTAGTGTATAAATAGTATTTTGTTTTTAAAAATATAAATATAATTAAATAATTATTAAAAATTTTAAATAAAAAATATATTAAAATTAATTTATATATTAAAAGTATAAAAATTTATGCTAATACTTAGTTATATATTCTTTAAATAGAAAATAATTGAATCAAAATAATTTTATTAATTTAATAATATATTATTAAAAGCTCTGCTAAAAGAATTGTATTGTATTGCATTGTGATTGTATACAAATTAAGCACTTTTTTGGTAAAAGCCGTATATGTATATACTTTTGAGGGAATGCAACTACACTTGATTATTTATAATAAAAAAATATTATTTATATATTAAAAGTTAATTATCATAAATTTATGTGTATTATATGTGTTATTTTATATATTTTTAACATATATTTTATATAAATATTTAATTAATGATTAATTTTTTATGTAGATATATAATTCAGAATTCTTATAGAAGAAATGATTCTTCCATAATGGATTTTTTGTTTCGTATAATCAAATCTAAATTAAAATTACTTATTAATAAAATAGAAAAAGAAAATTTCATATCCGTATGATCATGTGCTTGTAGAATTTTAAAAGGTAAATAAATTAAAAGAAATAAGAAATATATATTATGCATGGTTTTAACTGCAATTATGTGACTCCTTATGGGATGACACGTCAAACAAACTGGAGTAATGAATTACTCGATTTGTTCATACCACATACTGAACAATCACTGACTTAATGATTAACTGTTTACAATATCAATATTAATATAAAATAATTATTCATTATCAATTGAGTGTACATATATGAATTATAAAAAATTGTTATGTTTACATAAAAAAATATTAAATTATTTATTATATATTTATGTATATTTATATTTATTGTTTTATATATTTTTAAACATAAATTTCATATAAATAGTTAATTTAGTCATTATTTTATATATGTATATATATAACATGTTTGATGCATTTATTATACGGGTAAGACTCAGTACTAGACATTGTGAATTTCATACTGGACTTGCCTGCCCAAAGAGAGAAAGATTAAAAGAAAAGAAGGGGAAAAGGGAAGACCTTTAATCCATTTATATCTTTATTTTTAATATTAAAACTTTTTAAAATAAATAAATAAAGAAAAAGTATAAGATACCAATATATTATCGGTCAACTTATTGTTACTAATAATTAATTATTATTTTTTAAATATATGTATAAAGAGATACATTTAAAAAATATATTTATAAAAATATTTCTATTAGATACAGTTATAAAAAATATATTTTTATTAGACACATCTACAAAGACACTTTTATTAAACACAGTTATAAATAAGAGTTGGCAGAAGTTGACAAAAATGCTGTTGGTAACGTAGTGAAATTGATAAATAAATAAGAGAAAGAAGGGCATGCTCTTTCCAAGCAACCACAAATATCTTTATCAAGAAATTCCCCACCAAAGAAAAAAGGAAAGAAAGAAAATTCCACATAGCGTTAATAATTCACATGCATGGTATGGAAGAAGAAGAAGCAGCAGCAAGCATACATGAAAGTGATGAAACCTAAGAATTATTAAGTGCTTTAATAATATCTAAAAATGAAGTATTAGAGGGTAATTAAGTAAATAATAAAGTAGGATATATATGGTGGAAGAAATTTGATTGATCAAGTTGATATATAAGTCATAGTCAGATTCAAAAGTTGTGGTGTATGCAATTGGAGTGTGTGATGAGTTGGGATTAGATCATATAGATATGTAGCTGCTGCAATATATAGATGAGGGACCAACGTAGGTTCTTAAAAGCATCCACTCAACTTATAGAAAATTAGGGACCACATACATTGCAATAAACACAGATAAATGGCAGTGAGATTTGCACGGCATAATATATATACATCACACTATATTACATAACATGTAAACTCTCAATCTTTCATTCTCTACCATTTAATCAATTTTGGTTAGTCACTAAACATGTTTTAACTTTAAACTTCATTTATATTAGAATTTACTGTTTAATTTCGATGCATTGGCAATATAAGATATCTTATACAGGTATATAATACATATGTTCTTTCATATGACTATTCACGCGATTAATATAAAATATAGTTATTTTTATTAATATAGCGTTACGTCTCATTAAACTTAAATTTTAAAATTTATTATAAAAATATTATGTGTATATAAAAATATAGTCACTAAATTAATTATTATATTATTAATGTTAAATAAGCAACTCAAATTTTAAATTTAAATTTAGGTGATAACAAATTTATTATATATCTTTGAACAATTATTACATCATCTATCAATAGATGTGTGTGTAAGTATAATAGTTATAATATTTCATATGTATATTTATAAGCTAATTGATTAATAAAGCACCAAGTTAAGACTTTTCTATGACTATATATACATATACTCTATGACTTGAATAATTTGTACTAGCTAGGCTAGTTTCTTGCCTAATTGCCTACTAAGTAAACTGTTGTATGTCTTGCATAGATAGATGATAGAGATTTAAATATATGTAGTACTTTATGGCTTGCCAAACAAGTAACCCTAAGAGACAATTATTGCTAGGCACTGAAATATATATCTAACACATAATAATAAAAATAAAAAATAGGTGAAAATGGGTGTTTGCCAGATTAATGTTTCAAGCTTCAACAGTATAGTATGTGTCTAGTGAATTAGGTTATTGCTGAACAAGAAACCCTAGCTAGTTACTCACCAACACCACTACCACCTTATCTAAGTTTGTTAACTAAATTAAATCATTAATTAAGATTGATTGAGTGGTTAATTCAGTTGTTTGTTTCAGCAAGTGTCGGTATTCAAATTTTGTCTTGTGTATATTGTGACTTATTAACCCGCACAAATTTTTAAATAGAATTTCGATCCACAACAGATTAGTCTGATTTTTAATCTGTCAAATTGGGTAATACCGCAAAATATTTAAAAAAAAAGTCGTTTAAGAAAACTCAAAAAATTAAGTTGATTATGTTGATGGATGAAAATTGAGGAAAGTGTATAAATAGAAAGTAGGTTTGTGAGAGTGAGAGTGAAATAAAGGGGATATATACATAGCACTATAGTAGAAGATTTTTCCTTCAAAACTAAGCAATACCTAGAAAACAGGAATCTTCTTCACCCCAAAAATAATTGACAACTTCATCATCCGGACACTGCACAAACTGCAGTTATACATTGTCTAAAGCTGCACCCTACTTTATAACATTTTTTTTTCTTTTTTCTTTATTTTGTTTTTTAACCTAAAAAGAAAAAGAAGTTAAAAAACTGAATGAATTAAAACCATATGAACCCCAGAAACCTACCAACAATAAGTACTCAATTCAAGGGTGAAAACTCATTACTGATCCCAAGGCTCACCCTAGATCTCCCCCCACAAAAAATAAAAAGCTAAAAGAAAGAAAGAACTGAACTTTGTCCCCCAAAAAAGGAAAAAAAAGATTTAATTAATTAAATAGATATATTTCTTATTTTTTATTTTTTTATTATTTTTCAGAAGCAAAATGATTATGAGTTTTGGCGTATTTGAAGTACTGCAGTCTTTTACTCAAGAAAGAGTGGAGAATAATTTTTAAAAGGGTATCACAGTTTCTAATTTTGAACGTGATTCTGATTCAATCTGTATATCAATATATGTATCTGTGAGTTTGTTGATTATTATTATTATTATTATTAAATAATTATTATTATTAGAAAAGTTGAAATATAAATTAAAGGATGGATGTAGTAGTAGATACTATTACTGATGAGTGAATTCAGAAAATCTACTGTACGGATGTAGTAGGTATAGTATTATATGCAGCTCTCTTTATAATTATAACAATTTATATGTATGTTGGTAGTTGATGAGTAATAAGGTACCCAGAATTGTATTTAGAAAAATCTAATTAATCAGTTAAGATTTTAATTGTATTATGATCAGCAAAAATTTAAAATTAAAGCTAAGGCATCATTTTATTAGCAAAAGTTCCAATATCTCAAAGTAGAAATGATTGTATTATTACAAGTGTCTCACATTTTTCATGGAATAGTTTATAAATGAGAGATAACTAACCTTCACCTTAAGACCTAGTTTCCAGAGTTCATAAGTTAATTCCACTCAATTTTAACATTTCATTATCATAAAATCTTTCTAAACAACTTGCTTCATAATGTGAAATTGCTTGAATTTAAAAAGACAAATTATAGAGTTTATGTTAAAGATAGATGGTTAGCAACTGCAAGATCGAAGAATAGCAATAGAATTTTTTAGTTTGATTAGATGGGTCTGATTTTCATAGGCTATGATGATATTAAGAGTGGCTGAAAATTGCTCGGCCATGCAATTGTGCAGATGCTATTAAAAAATTCTTCAATTATAACATAGTATCATATATTATGAGTTGTTAGTATTTTTGTATGGAGTAGTATTTGCGTACCTTGGATGTTGAGGTAGTAAGATGCAATTTTTATGACTTAAGTAATTTTTTTGTGAGAGTTTCGTACAAGAGTAATGTTATATTTTTTTGAGTATGTGATCAACAATCATTTTTGTTTAAGTTAAGAGTGAAATTTAAATTTGAAATCCAATATAAAAAAATTATGCCATTTGAATTATAGCTTGTTAATGATCAACAATAATTTATATTTATAAAGATTTTATATATAAAAAATATATAATTTATACTTATATTTATTAGAATTTTATACATATAAATAATATAATTTACACTTTTTTTAGAATTTGTATACATAAATTAATAAAATTTATTTATTAAAAATAATTTAATATAAAGAATAAAATTTATTTATTAAAAATAATTTAATATTTATACTGACTAAATAAGGTCTAAAATTACTAAAAATTACTACCCAAATTTCTCTTCATATAAAAGACTCTTTCTCTCCTGTTTATAAATTGAACTTCTACAAAGAATTTAAAAAAATAGAATATAATTTTTATTTTAAATAAAGTCATTCTCGATGTTTAATAATATTAATAACAACAATAATATAGGATTTAATTATTTTTGTGTTAATAATATATTTTAAGAATATGATAAAAAAATTTAATAATTTTTTATAAAATATTTTTTATAATATTATTAAAATATTAAAAAATATAAATATATTTTTATCATAAAGTTATTATTCTCAAAAAGTTAAATTTATATATATATATATAACGATTTTAATACGCAGTTAGATGATAGTTTTGATTGACATTCTCTATGCAGATAATACAAACTACCATTCAAAAAGAAATCTAAATTATATTAAATTTTGGATTACCAATAATATAATTCGGCCAAAGAAAGTAATATTATGAAAATCCGTCAACAGCTGGATATGTTACCCATATTAAATGCCTTTGAAGTTGCATTATTTATCGTATCTATTAGATATATAATTCTTCATATGTTTTTATCGAATAATTTGAACTTTTAGAATAATGAGTTAGTTTCATAATAATATCATTAAATTTTTTAAAAGAATACAATAATATGGTCATTTTGTTGTAAAATTTTTTTCCCAAATACAGCTAGATTAAATATTAATAATAGTTCCAAGTACTTTAATTTAATTAATCGTTCCACCATAATTCATATTGCATTACATTTTTTAAATTAGTTTAACTATGGAGCTAACCTTTTTTAAAATAATATCAGCCAAATTTTTGAAATTACTTTTTTATCCTAAATTCTAAATCCTTCAACAATTTAGAATTAAAAAATAATTTTATAGAAGATAAAAAATTAATAAATATTAATTAATTGAATAAAATATACTTTTGTCTCTAATATTTGTAATTTTTTAAAATATTAATTAATTAAAAGTGGATTCCCTGTTCATGTTCTTTTGTAATATATGAAGCACCAAGCTAATTATTGTGGTCTGTTAATTTCTACTCCTTTTTCAATTATTTTTTAACAACTAATGAACTAATTATTTTTCATTCAATATTAATTAATTCTTTTTAAAATTACTTTTAGTTTTATCTTAAATTCTAAGTACTAAATCTTAAATTTTAAATTCTAAATTTTAAATTCTAATTCTAAATCATAAAATCCCCAGAAATAAGGATTTATAATAAAAAAATAGTTAATATTATCTAATTAAAAATTGATTCCTTATATTTATTATTATTGTTATGAAAGATTTAGGCTTAAATATGTTAGCAATCCAAATCCAAAGTATAATTGAAAAATGATGCTTGTAACATCTTTATTTTGGCACTCTTGAACTGGCTAGTTTGGTCTCTTTTAATATATAGCTCATAATCTTTGCTCATTGTGCAAAGTACAAACATAAGTAGATCATTCTTAATTTTGTCAAAATTCTGATTTCATATTTATATAATTGTTTAAATGGCGTTATTTTAATAAATAAAATTCCTTTAATCATAATAGCAATAATGTATGTGTTTAGAAAAAATGCAAGGTTAAATTTATTTTAGTTTAATAAATAATCATTAATTTGTATAGTATTTAATTTAATTTATTATTTAATATAATCATCAATTATTTATGTTAATTTGAATATTTTATTAGGTGAGAAAATGATAATATCATTTATTTTGAATTGTATAAAACAAGTAACCTCTGTATGAACAAAAAATTACTAAAAAAGCAGGGATGTAGAACGTACAATTATTTATATTATTATACAGTAATAATATAGTAAAAGCATAACACCATGTGTATGTATCACCTATCATGGAGAAAAAAGAAAAATATTTTTCAAATAATAATGCTCAAATTTGGGTTTGATCAAAGGTGGAAATTCAGATGCAGCCGACTTTACATAAAATTGATAGTTGAGAACCGTTAGATAAAAATTTAGTCAAATCAGTTAAATCATCTAACAGCTCTCAATTATCAATTTCACGTGAAGTCAACTGCGTCTGATGAGTTTCACATTGATTAAAAGTTCAAAATGAAACAGATTAAACTTTACTTTTAATTAATGTTTATAGTAATCTAGATGTATGTACAAATTAATCAAAATACAAGCATATCCAAAAAACACAATCCTATATATTTTTCAATTTAATTACCGTGGTAATTAAATTCCATAAAAGAAAATGGTTTAATTTATGGAAATAATAAATAAAAAAATATATGTGAATATGTGAAAAATGAAAAAAGAATATTGATGGTGGGTTTGAATGGTACTAGGGAGTTGATAAAAATGATGAGTAGAATCAATCTCAATATATCCAAATTAATGCTTGCTATACATAAATGTTGAGCAGAGGGGGAAAAAAGTAGAGACGAATTTTCCTTTCATGTACTACGAATTTTATTACTTTTTTCATGAAAGATGCAAAATGAAAACGCCATATCATTACTATAGCACTGATGGTTGTGAAGAAGCTAGTAGTGATGAATTATGAGTAGTTATTTATACCTTGTCTAAATTGAATGAATTGTTTATTTATATCTATCTTATTATTCATATACACCATCACCATCACTCACTGTAATAACTAAAACACATGTGACCCAGTTATTTAATGTCATCCGCATTAGTTGTCAAAAGAGATTCAAGGATTCATCATTTTCATTTTCATTTTGAGTGTAACAAATAAATTCCCATTGTCGGTTGGGGACATGAGCTTATTATTTCTTCTTAATTATCTATCCCTGGTGAAAATCATTCAATTCAATTTAGTTAAATAATCAACGTTGCTGCATGCATGCCTAGCTATAATCAATTATTCAGGCTAAGTTTAATCACAATTAAATTACATTAATCTTCTCTCCTAAAATTTGGCCACATTATTTAATATCGAAAAGGTTTGGTAACTCAGAAAAATTAGCCAGAAACAATCATAAAATAATTTTTTAACATTTTAACGATTAAGTAAAAGTACATAAATAATCATAAACTTATTAATACGACCTCTCGTATAAAAACAAGTTTTATATAATTTGTCCAAAAAATTTTCGATTTACATCAAATATACTCCTAACAGCTAATTTTTCAAAAAAAATTAGGATAATTTAACAACAATTTAACAAGAACAATCTTTAACACAAGTAAATTAGACACATATGTCATTATTATTACTAGATTGGTCCTATGCTTTCTGAAAAATTTACTGTCACAGGTATATTTGATTCAAATGAAAAACTTTAAAGATAAAATTGAAATAAAACAAAATTTAATGATATTTTTAAAATTTTTGATAAATTTTAAGGACAAAAAATATACTTTATCATAATATATATAGAATTTAATTTTGATATATTATTAATATAAAATAATTTTATATATACATTAAATGATGTAATGTCACATAATAAATATAATTACTTTTTACATTGACCACATAAATACTCATCATAAAAAACAGACGTAATTATACGACTGTATAAAATGCTTTATATTGTGAGTGTATTAAAATTAAACTCATATATATATATATATATATATGAGAAAAGATGATGAATCTATTTGTTAGTGAGTTAGTGTCTTTTTTTTCTCTGTGTGAATAGCTTGAAGATGTTTGATTTGCATTTTCTATCTAGATTTTATCCAGAGAATTTGTAGATATACATATATATCACATGCTGAAGAAGGAGTTATTGCACTGTGCAAAAAGGGTAAACTGAGCAAAAGAGACAGGAGCAGCAAACCCTAGAGAAGATGAACAGTGTGTCAGGATGAAAAAACGTTGAGAAGTATAGTACATAGTCAAATATTACTATTACATTATTACTACAAGTTTAGCAGATAATTAAATGCTTATTACTACCATCTTAATTACTTGTAAGACATTTGGAAGAAGGGTGCAGTTGGAATGGGACACTCTTCAGTGGGACAAGCTGGAGAATAAAATTTAGGGGGTGGAGAATAAAATTTTGGAAAGTTTAGAAGTATGTTTTTCTGTCTTAAAATATTTTAAAAGTTTTACAAAGTTCATTTTTCAGTTTTTTTATTTAATATTTTAAATATGTTTTTGTTATATTTTTTAGGATTAACGATGTTGGGGTAATAAAAATACTGACTCATAATTCTAGAATTACAATTTTATGTAGTTATACAAATAATTATTTAAAATTGTAATTTTAGCTTTTAACATTGTTTCACCCGCAAATAATTATTCTCTGTTATTTTGTGCTTCATTCAGATCTACATTATTGTAGACAACTTTTCTTTGGGAGGCAGAGCACTTCTTGGAGAGTTTGAATAAGTTTGTTTGTGTTAATTATGTTAAGTGTATAAAAAAAAATTAGTGGTTAAATGAGTTATTTATACCTATTAAAATATAAAATATATATTAAAAATAAATTAAATATATATATATAACTAATTAGATTATTAATTTTTTGTGTGTATATAATTTTTTTTATTAAACAATGCTACATGATTAATAATAATTTATACTTACATTTATAAGAATTTGCTTAAAAAAAATATATATTTTATATTTATATTATTAAAATTTATACACATAAATTAATATAATTTTTATTTAAATTTATTAAAATTTATACATATAAAGTCATAAATTAATAAAATTTATTTATTAAAAATAGTTTAATATTTATGCTGATTAAATATAGATCAAAATTGCTAAAAACAGAACCTCCGAAAATTTCTGTTTTTTATCTGTACTATATATGATTCTTCTGAATTTTTTATAATAGAGATTTAGACACTGCTCCTTAATTAGTCGATTGTAATTCTAGCATTCTGATCATCACGCGGTTAATTAAGTATATTATGGATAATAATGATGGTTTCTTCCACATGCTCTCTACTGGAGCCTGATTTTGTTATTGAAGTTTGTATGTTTTAATTAGTTAATTAGCGTCTTCGATCGCTACCCATTTTCAAGGTGATTAATAAGGATTGATTTAAGGATAAACTATCAACAATATATTCGAAATATTTTATCGTTAATAAAAATATTCTCAAATTTTATTATCAATAAAATTAAAATATTTTTAAATTATTTAAAAATATAATAAAATGCACATCTATGAACTTAAATTAAAAAAGGTGACATGCGTATCAAACAAAATTTTTTATGTGATAAGTAAAATTTTGATATTGATAAATAAGTCATATCACAATTTTTATTAACGGATTTCATTTCGATTGGATATTTTTGATATATTTTAAAATTATTTGAGAACAATTTTATTAATAACAAATTTAGAGATATTTTTAGAGTAAAGTATCATTTTTGTCTCTAACATTTAGAGTAAGTTCTAAAGTTGTTCCTAACATTTCAATCATCCTATTTAAGTTTCTAACGTTTTAAAATTGGCTCAATATTGTTCTGCCATTAGGGATCCGTTAATAGAATTGACGGTAGAACAAAATTGAGACGATTTTGAAATGTTAGGGATTTAAATAAAACGAAAACGTTGGGGACAAAAATGATACATAAAAATAAATTTTGATTTTATCCTTAATTAATATCAATTTTCTTACTGGACATAATATTCAATTATTTTTTAATCATATCTAAGTAAATTACACTTAATCACATTACTTTTATTCTAAATAATTTTTTTTTATATTTTTATTTTAACTTATAACTTTAAGTATAAAATTATCAAAAAATAAATTTATTTAAAATTAAAGTAATGTGATTAAGTATAATTTAAATAATTGAATACTATGTATAGTAAAAAATTGATATTATTAAAGGATAAAACTAAAATTTATTTCTATATATCATTTTTGTTCCAACATTTTTGTTCTATTTAAGTCCCTATCATTTTAAAATCGTTTCAATTTTGTCCTGCCATCAATTCTGTTAACGGATCCCTAACAGCAGGATAACATTGAATCAATTTTAAAATGTTAGTGACTTAAATAGAATGATTGAAACATTAGGAACAACTTTGGAACTTATCTCAAACGTTGAAGACAAAAACGATACTTTACTCATATTTTTATCAACGTGACTTAAATAGGATGATTGAAACATTAGAAACAACTTTAAAACTTATCTCAAACGTTAAAGACAAAAACGATTCTTTACTCATATTTTTATCAACGTCAAAATCATATAAATATATTTTTAGTAGTTTATCCTTGATTTAATTCTTGCCTTTGTTGATTGGACTTTAAATGGCTAATAATATTTAGGAGATAACAAAAATCAACCTAAATCAATTTAAAATTATTTTATTTTATATTTATTAATTATTTTTGAAATAAATATATAATATTAAATATAATAAATATGTAATTTTAGATACTATATATTTATTGTTTCCTTAGTATTACTATAAATAGCTTAGCTTTGATGATCTTATCATCATTATTCTCTCAACCAAATATAATATATATTTCGATAATCAGTTTTAACATCTTGAAATAAGAGATGAACTTATATTTAATTTAGGTTTTTTTTTGTAAAAGATGTTAATTTTTTATTATTTCATTGTTTATTTTCTTATCTAAGACTAGATTGAATTTGAGTTCTTTTAAGTTTATGAATAGACTAATAATAACTTTACAAAATATTTTATACATATACACAAAAAAATAACTATCAAATAAATTATTTGTTTATATTTTAAAATATATTTTATACGAATAATTAATTTTAATGAACACACATAACATAGATGATACTTTTATATTTGCAATTTTGCATTATGCTTTTTTATTGAGGTCTTCTTCCAAAATGATGAATACAGCTTGTTAATGAATTTTGTCGAACACATTAGTTAATAATACAAAAATAATAGTTTCTTTTTTCAAAATTTTACTCTTTTCAATAAATTAAAGACTTAACCACTTTCAAGTTTCTAAGATAAACCCTTTGTTAATCAACTTTTTTTTTTTAAAATAGTAAGCAAAAAAGGAGAGTGAAAATCAAACACAAAACTGCAAAGTAAAAAATACGTTAAAGATTTAATTGCTAATTGTTTTCGTATCTCCCTTTTTCATAGTGCATGTTTAGTATAAGTATGGCTGAAAATGAGAAACTTGGGATGTACTCAAAATATTCTATTCATTATTGTTGAAGGCCCTCTCAGCTTCCATTGAACAGCACAAGGCCCGTTGGCCACAAAAATAACATTACAAGAATCTGATTGGCTGGGCCTCATTTAGGAATCCCTTAGTTTCCACTGAAAATTTGACTTTTGACTTTTGACTTTTGACCAACCAATTTCTCAGAAATTTTTTTGACCAAAGTCACTTTAGCTATATGCATGCGCAATCTAACAAACTTTATGCAACATTTTGCTTCAAAATACTCTTTTCTTATTATGGTTGGTTGTAAATTAGTTATATATATAAAATATTAATTAAAATATAATATATATATTAAAAATAAATTAATTAAATTATATATATTTATATATAAATACATAACAGTTGATTTTAATGTATAAATAATATTTTTAAAATATTATTTTTCTAAATCTTTTTTTTAGACAAAAAAGTGAACAACAAAACCTACTTAAGTTGGTCAAATAATTAATTTATTATCTATTTAAGTAAGTGTAAAAATTTTGAGTTATATATATATATATATATATATATATATATATATAATAATTTATTGATTAACAACAAATTTTAAAAAGAAATTCGTGACGAATTAATTCTTATCCTTATAGATGGAAAGATACTATGAAAAATAAGAAAAACTATATATAGTAATTTTTTGAAAAAAAATTAGGATGACATTATAAATATAAATATAAATAAATGATATAAAGGGAAAAGGAAGAAGAATAGTGGAATGTGGATGTATGTGGTCCAATTTATATGGCGTGCAAATGAAAAAAAAAAAAAAAAAAAGAAAAAAAGAAAAAAGAATAATGAAAGTTTTATGTTCAGTGTGGATGAAGCTACTACTATGGTCCAGGCTCCACACCTTTTAATTTCGTCACACTCTTAACCTTATAAAACTTTCATTATCAATTTTACCACACCAGACGAGTTGCTTCTTTTGGTGCGAGAACTGAGAATGACACTACGCCCCAAAAGTTTTAAGACTGTGTAATCGTAATGGTGTATGCATATTCATTAGCTCTCAGTTTGAAATTTCATCATTAGTCTTAAGGAGTTAAACTCCAAAATATTTTTAAAATTCTAATTACACTAATTACATTTTTAAAATGGCAGAAATTGATCACGTTAAACTCTAATGACATGATGAGTCAACTGATGAAAAAAGGTTGAGAAATTAATATAATGTACTTCTGTCAAGAATATAATTAATGTAATTAAAATTTGAGGACTATTTTAGTGTACACAATTAATTTTCGAAATTACTTTGTGACTTAACTCATGAATTAATTCATTCATGTGAGGATTTTTTTTCTGATAGAAAAAGAACAACACATGTATTCTATAGCTAGTATTAAATATATGGGTGTATACTCTTTTACAATTGGTAGTAATCATGAGTTTTGACGCAGAAAATGCTATGCACACACAAAAATAAAATGAACTCGTTAATATGGGCTCAATACAAGAGAATACACGTTAAATAAAGATGAAGATGATTCATTGATTCTTGCATTAAGAAGGCATTCATGGAAGTTGGAAGATAGGATCATTGCATGTGGCTGCAGATTGATTTGAAGCATGCTAATGGTAGTTTTAGACTAACTCAAAATTATGTGATGAATTGCGAAAAACTTAAGATTATAAATAGAGTTAGCACATTGGAAGAGAAATCCAGTGTGAAAGGTTATCAAATTCATTTAGATTTTTGCAAATTGGATACAAAATTTGATGCAGCAAAAGCAGCAGAGCCACCTAGGACACATATGAGGGCGACTGCGAGCTGTGCGGCCACCTCACCGAGGTTGTCTTCAGGCACAAGGTAAACAAAGAGAGGTCCCAAGAGAAGCAAAGCAAGGCTGAGTGTTAAGAGTGTCCCTGGTGTTCCGGGATCAGTGGCAGCAGACAACACTCCAAACTCCTCTGCCTTTGAGAGCAGACCAAGCTGCTCGATTTTCGAGAGGGAGAAGCCGAAATTCTCTGCTGCAGACAGAAGCCCTGCTTTCTCTGCTTTGCTTAGAAGCCTTAGCTGCTCCATTCTTCTTAGGAGTTTTACCGGAGGCGAGCTTGTCGCCGGGCTGCTCCGTGGTTGTTCCCCAATTGGGAACACAGTTGAATTCTGTACACAAGATAGATAAACTCTCCATTTAACTCGAGTTTTTCAATATTATTATCTTAATCATTTCAATTGATTTTCATCATTTCTATTAAAATGATTTTACTATTTAAATTTTCTCTATTTTAAATTGTGTGTGCGCATTTAGACTGCATTTAGAAGCATTTAGACTGCATTTAGAAGAGAGACTGAGACTAATAGATAGAAGATACAAAGACTAAGTATTGTGTTTGGTGTAAAATAGACTGAGATATCAAATATGTCTCAATATAATATTTGATTTAAGATAAATATAGAGATTAAACGGTAAATTTGAAATTTGAAAAGATATATGAGAATATTTCTACAAAGAAATATTATAAAAATTTCAGTTTTTATCTCTAAAAAAATTCAATCTCTTATATCCTTACTTTCTAGAAATATTGAAGGAATTAAAATTTTAGTTCTAACCTCTAATCACTAAACACAATATTTAGTCCTAGTCTCCGAATGTCAGTCCCATTCTTAGTCCAAGAGAAAACAAATGCAGCTTTTAAGGGCATGTTCCAAATCATGTCTTACTTTAGGGGTTCTAAGTCCCATAGCGCAATTGGAATCGATCATTATTTTAGTAAACATGATGAGTCTGTGGGACTATTCGGAGCTTAACTCACCTAAAAGGCTAAAATATTATCCAAAATAATCCTCGTAAAAACTGAATTCCATGTCTCTAATATAAAATAGGTTTAAACAACATTAAAGAAAACGTTTTAAGACTTAATCATCACTACAACGTTATCCAACTCTTTTTTTTTGTTGACAACAAAAACTCCTAAGTTCACTTACTTATAACTAATTGTTCTGTTTCCATAGCTAAAGTTTCATGACAATCAACTTAATTAGGAGATAGGGCAAAAAGAAATGAAGTTTAGACAATGATCCAATATTCGAAATGAAAAAATAAAAATAAAAAATAAGGTAGACTAACCTTTCTAGAAGAAACAGTTTTAGAGACTAATGGAAGGGGCTTCTGAGTAGCCATGGATTTGACAATCAAAGGTGACAAATAGTTTCTTTCAGAAGAAGAAGAAGAAGAATGGCAGAAGAAGGGTATTCCTCTGCTGTTGCTGCAAATGGATGCTGTGGATTCCATAACCATTAACCTTTCCTTATCGCCTTGTCTCAAGATTTGGTGGCTATGGAAACAACAAACGAAACCACTTTGTGGATGATACTCATCCTCATCATCATGATGCATGAACAAGATTCATCATCATTGGTGTTCCACATTTTACATCTCCACGTGTTTTGATATGGTTGGTGCTTTTCATCTAAGCGACTTCACCATTACCATTTTTTTTATTATTGGGTAAATGGGCCGAAGCCCACACAACTTTTTTATTGGTTTTTCTTCTTTTTTGGAGAGAGGAAACTGAATTCTCTTTTAAAGGAAAATGTACGGACTGGCCCAGAATAAAGAAAATATAAAGGAAAAAAAAATACAGAGAAAAAAAGTAAAAAGTAAGGAAGAATTCTTCCCAATAGCAATTCAATCGTTATAAGCTAATGGAAAAAAAAATTCAATCATTAATAAATCATGTAAAACTATATGTTTAGTGTTTATAAAAATTTAATTAAATTAATGGAATAAAGTTTCATATTTTTATTCTGATATATTTAATTTTCTTTTGTGAAATATTTTGCTAAACAAATATATATAATTGCATATAAATAATATACACAAATATATAATTATTGGTTATTAATCGTTTGGGACACTGAGAATATCAAATTGTAACAAATTGGAATATTGGATCATGATTTATACGTGTAGCAGGTTGTGTTTCATTCTAAATATGAATTTTTTCAATTATATTGTATAAAGTTTGGTCCATTGTGAATATGCAGTAGTGATATGTAACTAGAGAATTAGAGAGTAAAAAATTAAAGAAAAGAGAGAAAATATAATTGATTCTTATTTTTTTTTTTTAGTAGCCAAAAGTGTTATTTATAGATCCATCAGAGGGTTATATTACAAGTTCCAAGATCAAGAAAAGTGAGGCTCTAACTATTCTTTAACCGCATCAGTTTCAGGCCCTATATTAAAAATGGTACTCTTCACATCCTCCTTCAAACTCAGTGTAGAATTAGAAACCACCTTGAGAGGGGCTTAGTCAGCACATCAGCTACCTGAGAATCGGAAAGAATATGAACCACAAAAAGTTGGCGTTTTGCAACTCTATTCTGCACAAAATCAAATCAATTTCAAAATGTTTGCTGCGACTATGAAGAATTGGACTGGCAGCAAGTATAACAGGACTCAAATTATCACAGAAGATGGTTAGGGAGACAATTTGAGGTATGCCAAGTTCCTGTAAAAGCTTCTGCACCCATAGAACTTCAGCCTCTACATCTGCTAAGCACCTGAATTCTGCTTCAGTGGAGGATCGACTCACTACATTCTGTTTTTTACTGCACTAAAAGATGTGATTACAACCAAGGTAGACACAATAACCACTGGTACTTCTTCTATCCTCTAAGTCACTAGTCCAATCAGCATCTGCAAACACCAGAATACAAAGATCAGTAAATTTAGAATCTACTAAACTATGATGATACGTACCTAAGAGATATTTGAGTATGCGCTTTAGAGCTTTCCAATGATGCTCCTTAGGATTCTGCATGAATTGGCTAATCCTGTTTACCGAAAAGAAAATTTTTAAGATGGGTTAAAAGTAGCATACTGAAGGCCTCCAACCAGTGAGCGATATTTAGTTGGATCTTCAAACTCTGGTGAGCCTTGGGAAACGAGTTTTAGAGAAGATAACATAGGGGTATGTACAGTTTTAGATTCATGCATCTGAGTTTTGTGTAATAAATCCAGAATATATTTTGACTGAGATATGTGTAGGTCACCATTAGGTAATTTATTGAATTCTAAGCCAAGGAAGTAATTCAGGCCTCCTAAATCCTTGAGAGAGAATTTATTGTGAAGAGATTGAATGAGAGTTTCTATTTCAGATGTATTGTCCCCTGTAATAACTATATCATCAACATAAGTTAAAAGGTAGATAGTAGAAGTGTTAGTGATTCGAACAAACAAAAAGTTATCAGCCTTAGTATTAGTAAAATCATAATGAAAAAAAGTGGAGCTAAGAGCAGAAAACCAAGCACGAGGTGCTTGCTTCAAGCCATAGATTGCCCTATCTAACTTACATACTAAAGTAGAGTTAAAGAAAGTAAAACCTGGTGGTTGCATCATATAAACATCCTCATTCAATGTGTCATTTAGAAAGGCATTATTGAAATCAAACTGCCGTAGAGACCAGCATTTTGTCACAACAATAGAAATCACAGTCCTAATAGTAGAGGGTCTTATAACAGGACTAAAAATATGGTTAAAATCCAAACCTTCAACTTAGTGACATCCCTTAGCTACTAGTCTTGCCTTATATTTTTTAATTGTATTGTACGGAGCTCTTTTTATGGCAATACACCTACTTGCATCCAATGACTATAACGTTGGGAGGAGGTGTAGTGAGATGCCAAGTGTGGTGTTTTATTAAGGCATTATATTCTTCTTGCATGGCCCCTAGCCAGTGAGAAGATTTCAAGGCCTGTTTCAAGGATGTTGGTTGATTTTGGAGAAGATCATGGGAAGAGACAGCAGTATTTAATACTTTTGGTTTCTAAATGCTGGATTTTGACATGGTAACCATATTGTATTGGTTTTGAGTGACTTGGGAGGTGGGGGTCTGGCGAAAAACAGGAGCTCCTGATGGTTCAATTTCTATCGCTTGAATTGGAGTAGCACCAGAAACATTTAATGAGGAGTTGGATCTTGAATTGGAAGAGGTTGATATGAGGGAAGAATTGACAAGGTTCACAATCTCAACAGTTAGAATATGAGGAGGTAAAATAGGAGAAGTTGAATCTTTGGAGGAAGAAATTGCATTATAAATGCTAGAAACAACAAATAAAGATGAAAAGGGAAATAATTGTTCATCAAAGATAACATTTTTTGCAATATATATTTTTCCTTGAGATGTAAGACATTTGAACCCTTTAGACTGAAGAGCATAGCCCAGAAAAATACATTATTGAGACTTATAGTCCATTTTATGAGTGTTAAAGGGTTTGAGATGAAGATAGCATGCACAACCAAAAACTTTGAGCATGTTATAATTTGGTTTCACATTATGTAACATCTCATAAGGTGATTTATAGTTCACAACTTTGGTAGGAAGTCTATTGATAAAAAATGCAGAGGTTAAGAACGCATCTTCCTAGAAAGAAAAGGAAAGTTTGGCAGTGGTAAGAAGAGATAAATCCATCTCAACCAAGTACCTGTACTTTTTCTCAACAACTCCTTGTTGTTGATGGGTGTGTGGGCAAGACAAGCGATGAACAATACCATTTTCTTGCACAAAAGACTTGAAAGAAGATGACAAGAATTTTTTATCATTGTCTGTTTGCACTTGTTTTAAAGAAAAACTAGTTTGTTTCTCCATTAGAATTTTATACTGTTTAAAAATTTCAAACACTTGGGATTTATTTTGAAGCAAATATAGACAGGTGTATCTGCTAAAGGCATCAACAAAACTTACATAATACCTAAAACCAGATCGAGATGCTGTTGGAGATAAGTGTGTATGTCCAATAAAATACTATCATGAATTATTATTATTATTATTATTCCTTTTTATAAGAATAAACTTTTATAATTTATGATAGTGTCCTTAATTAAAAATTAGAAACAAATAATTACGATAGGGATCGTAATAATGAGATATACGTTTTTTGAGTACTTTTAATTTAAATTGTTCTTAATCGTAGAATCACTAAAAATGGGACATTAGTGATTCGGATAGATTAATATATATATATAATAATCTTCATTGGATGAAGATTAATAGATCTCATTTGTTAAATTATATATATAAATGGTATATATAGAGATATAACCATTGAACTGACTCACTCTAAGAATTCCTAATGGTTATAATTACCGTATATTTGTCAATAGGATATTCTTATGATGAACATAATATTAGAATTTTCCTTTGACCTGCGACTATCATAGTAATTAACAATGTATTTGTTATACTTTGATTCTGGACACCTAACACCCTACGGTGTTAGTTGAATGGACATTGGGTATGATTTAAATACTTGTAGAATTAATGATTAGTCAAAATGGAATCCATCAACTATGGTAATGAGTTTGAGCTCTACGATTATAATGAATGAAATAAACAATGCCTTGTCCAAGGGGTTTGAATGAATTAAGAAATGAGTTTCTTAAGTCATTCATAATTCATTATAATAATGGTAACAAGTTAGAGTTTGACAATCAAACCGTACTCTAAAAGTTAGCCAAGAGCTGAAAAGATGGAAGGAGTTGTATTTTTGTTCATCTTGGGTTCTTAGTAAAAAATATTATTACTTCATACTATCGGGTCGTCAAGGAGCGTTGCTAGAGCCAATTATGATGATTGGTATCGCAATTTGAGAATTGTTCTCATGCATGAAAGGCTAATTGATATAATCGATAAGCCTGCTGTTACGGCCCCAGTTCCTAAAGAGGATGGAAGTATTGATAATGAGGCAACCAAGACTTATGAGAAGTACTTGGAAAATTGTCTTACTACCAAATGCATCATTCTTGCATCCATGGGTTCTGATCTTCAGAGGCAACATTAGGATATGGATCCACCGACTATTGTCGAACATCTTAAGAAGATGTATGGTGCACAAAGTAAGACAGCCCGATATCAATTGTCCAAAACTTTGTTTAGATCCACACTTGATGTGGACTCTCCTGTTGGACCCCATGTTCTTAAGATGATTGATCTTATTGAACAACTTGAGAAGTTGGGATGCAAATTGGGCAAAGAACTTTCACAAGATTTGATCTTGCAATCTCTTTTAGAAACTTTTTCACAATTCATTGTTAGCTTTAATATGATTAAAGTAAGCTGTGATCTTCATGAAATGCTCAACATGCTAATTGATTATGAGAATCAAATTGCATTTGAGAAAAAGAAAGGAGTTGCTATGGTAGTTGGCAGCTCTTCTAAGAAGAAAGGAAAGTGGAAAGCAAAAGAAAATGGAAAGAATAATTTTAAAAGAGAACCCATGGCACCTAAGGGTGGTGTGACCAAACCCAAGGGCAAGCAAGAAAAGGCTGACAAAAATGATGCTGAATGCTTTTATTGTAAAGGCAAAGGTCATTGGAAAAGAAACAGCAAGGAATACCTTGCTTCTTTGAAAACCAAAGAGGAAGGTAAGACATACTTGAAAACAGTTTTCATGATTTCTTTGGCTACTATTAATTCTTCTATATGGGTATTAGATACCGGAAGTGCTCCTAATATTTGCAATTCGTTGCAGGGACTACGAGTAAGTAGATAGCTGAAGAAGAGAGAAACTTACCTTCAAGTCGGGAACAGAGCAAATGTTGCTGCTGTAGCTATAGGATCTATTTCTTTAGCAATGCCTACGGGCAAGACATTAGTATTGGAGAATTGTCATTATGTTCCTAATTTTGTTGCAAATGTTATTTCTGTTTCTATGTTGGACAAATGTGGTTTTTATTTTAATATTAAAAATGGCATTTGTTCTACTTATTATGGTGATGACTTATACGTAAATGGCTATCTCCAATATGGCATTTATATTCTTCCCGATTTAAATGGTAATTCTGTCATGCATGTTTCTACTCTCAAAAGAGAGAGGAATAATCAAGTAAATGAATCATATCTTTAGCATTGTAGACTTGGTCATATAGGAGAAAAAAGGATTTCTAAGTTACATAAAGAAGGTTACCTTAACAAATATGATTATGAATCATATGTAACTTGTGAATCCTGTCTCAAAGGAAAAATGACCAAAACTCCATTTATGGGACATGGAAAAAGGGCTACAGAATTGTTGGGACTAATACATAGAGATGTTTGTGGACCAATGAAAATTCAAGCCAAAGGAGGATATTCTTATTTTATCACTTTCACTGATGATATGTCTAGATATGGCTTTGTGTATCTTATGAAACACAAATCTGAGTCATTTGAAATGTTCAAAATTTTTCGCAGTGAAGTTGAAAATCAAACAGGTAAAAGCATTAAGGTGTTTAGATCTGATAGAGGAGGAGAATATCTAAATGATCATTTTCTTGAGTACTTAAAGAAAAATGGGATTCTTTCTCAATGGACACCTCCTGGTACCCCACAACACAATGGTGTTTTAGAGAGGAGGAATCGAACTTTATTAGATATGGTTCGATCCATGATGGGTTTTACTGATCTTCCATTGAATTTATGGGGCTATGCTTTAGAAACAGCAGCATATTTGCTAAATAAAGTACCCACTAAAGCAGTTTCTTCAACACCATATGAGATATGAAAAGGACGAAAACCAAATCTCAAACACATTAGAATTTGGAGATGTCCAGTATATGTTAAGAAATTACAAAGTAATAAACTTGATGCTAGGTCCGATAAATGTAGATTCATTGGTTACCCTAAAGAAACAATGAGTTATTATTTCTATCACCCTTCTGACCACAAAGTGTTTGTGGCAAGAGGTGGAACCTTTTTAGAAAAGGAATTTCTTTCTGAAGGAAGACAAGGTGAAGAAATAGAACTTGATGAAGTTCAAGAAACCAATGAAATAGTACAAGCTCAAGAATATGAAATTCAAGTTGAGCAACCAATTTTGGATGTACTTAAACTAACACCAAATTTATCATCTTCAAGAGTTGAGGATAACGAACCGATAGTAGTTCAAAGAGAGATTAATGAATCAATCCTTGAACTACCTTTGGAACCGGTTCAACAACCTCCAAATTTGGAACAAGAACTATCTCTTCGACGGTCCACAAGAGAACATCGTCCACCACTAAGGCTAAACCTAATGGTGCAACATGATGTGAAAAATGGGATCGATTATGATGATAATGATCCTAAGACTTATGAAGAGGCAATGCAAAGTTCCGAAAGTCTAAAATGGCAGAGTGCCATGGAATCCGAAATAGAGTCTATGAGGATCAACAATGTTTGGACTTTGGTTGAACCCTCAAAAGACATAAAACCTATTGGTTGCAAATGGGTTTACAAGAAAAAGATTGGAGCAGATGGTAAGGTAGAGACCTATAAAGCCCATCTAGTTGCCAAGGGATACCGTCAAAAGGAGGGAATAGATTATGAAGAAATATTTTCTCCTGTGGCAATGCTCAAATCTATTCGGATTCTACTTGCTATAGCAGCATACTATGATTATGAAATATGGCAAATGGATGTGAAAACAGCTTTTCTTAATGGAGAACTCAAAGAGGAAGTGTACATGACACAACCTGAAGGTTTCACACTTCCGTCTGACAATCAAACCGTACTCTAAAAGTTAGCCAAGAGCTGAAAAGATGGAAGGAGTTGTATTTTTGTTCATCTTGGGTTCTTAGTAAAAAATATTATTACTTCATACTATCAGGTCGTCAATGAGCGTTGCTAGACGCCAACCTTGATTAGTAAATTTAGTATGACTAATATACTACCCGCTTAGTATTGAACCTATGGGGTCACACACTAACGAGTGTTCTAATCCTTGGTAAATAATTATTTTATTATTATTTTGATTAGATCAAATAAATAATTATATTAATTCAAATGGAGTATTATAATATTCTTTGCTAGCACCATGAATATAATAATATTATAATTGAGAATATTAAATAATTAATTATTTATTCTATGATGAGTTTTAAATATGGATAAGATCCTAACTGAATTTGTCTCAAATTAAGTTGTAATTTGATTCACAAATCAGTCACCAATCTCATACTATATATGTGTATATGATAAAAGAAAGAAAACATAAGTTTTCTCTTTTTACCTCCACATACACAAATATTCCAAATTCTTAGTGAAGAATTGCTGGTGCAAGGAGTTGCAAGAAACTTCTCAGTTAAATCCATTGGTCAAAGAGTTGACAACAACGATTAGTCTCGGTGTGGATACACATAGTACCTTTGTACTATCGAAGGAGAAAGCTTTATTCACTAGGATACTCAGGTATTGGCATCTAACCCATCTTATTTCAATAAAATTTTAAGCACAAAATAGATCAATAGGATTACTTTATTACTTCCGCTGCGTGTTATGAACACTCGTAATCCTTCAGATGCACTAGGAGCTGGACCCCATATATCAATAAAAACAAGTTGTAGAGGAGCAGTATATATAGTGACAGAATCAAAAAAAGGAAGCACATGCATTTTATCTATACAACAATGTTCACAAGTAAGGGAATCAGAGTTCTCATTATTATCAATTGGAATGTTACATTGTTTTAGGACAGTTTTAACAATAGAGGAAGAAGGATGTCCAAGACTTCTATCCCAAAGAGCAAGATTAAATTTGCAGGTTACCCAAAGAGATTGAACCATATTTTAATGATTTAAAGATTGTGGAATACACAGATTTTCAAAATCATACAATCCATTCTTAAGGATTCCCTGGAGAAGAATCTCTTTGTTGACCTATGATTTCACACAACAATGAAAAGGGTAAAATTCAAAGAAGACATTATTATCCAAACAAAATTTAGAGACGCTCAATATATCTTTAAGAAGAAAAATTCTTTTTGAAGTTGGATGAGCTAAAATCGAATTTCCATATTGAGAAATAATAATACCAGAACCATTGGCAATGTATAATTGATCTGGGACGGTGTATTCAGCAGATGAGATGAAATTTTGAGAATCAGAGGTCAAGTGATGATTGGCACCCGAGTCTGGGTACCAGGTACTATCAGCAATTGAAGATGTTGAAGCAGAGGTCAAGTACAATTGTGGATAATGGAATTCTTTAGATGGTGGTGAAGGTTGATTTTCACTATTAGAACTGAAGGATGATGACTGATTTCCATAGTAGACATGATCAAAACGATAGAAACATGTGAGTGCAGAATGACCAGGTCTATTGCACACTTGACATTGAAGACGATTTTCTGATTGTCAAGAGTTTCTACCTCCTCTGCCAAATCTGCCTCCACGGCCATCCTGTCGACCATTGAAGCCTCTCCCAGAAAATCTTAAATTAGAAAATTGAGAGTGAGCAAGTTGAGCCTGTGCTGTCCTTAAAGATAGTTGTTTAAATTTTTCAATGGTTTTTTTATGAGAGACCAACAAGGGCTCAACTTCACGAATACTGAAAAACTCTGACTTTGCTTGTACAAGAGAAATAAAGCTCGAATAATCCTCTAAGAGACCATCACAAATTGCTTCAATGTGTGTTTCTGTAGTGACATCATAATAACCAAGAGAGATGAGAGAATCTACCAGTTTCTTGATGTTCTTGAGGTACTATGATATAGTCTGAGCATTCTTTTTGGTATTCTTTAGCTGTGTCTTTATTTGCTTGATTTTTTATTTTGTAGATTCTTCAAATAATTGATGAAGCCTATTCCAGATCTGAAGAGCAGATTTACAACCTACCATTTGTTCTTATAAGAGCTATCAATGGATGCAAGGAGCCACGAACTTAAATTGTAATCATGTAGAAGCCATTTTGAATGCTTTGAAAAAATTGTACCAGCTGCTTGAGCTACATCAGATTCATATTTTGGGGGTTCTTTGCCCTCACTAATATGGTCTTCGAGATTTTGACTCTTGATGGTGAAAAGAGCCAATTGTTCCCAGGTAACAAACTTGGTGTCATCCAATTTGTCAAGAATAGGTTGGAGGAGAGATTTGTTATTGTTGGTTGAAGTATTCAAAATAATCAAAGCCATGGGTTAGAACCTTGAGAAGAACGATGATGCTGAAGGATATGAAATTGTGCCTTCACTCAAGAGTAAAGATGCGACCCAAAATCTGAAGAATAAGAAACGTGGTGTTGTTGTTGATGTTGCAGTTTCGGAATCGGGCGCTATGGATCACAATGTTCCAATTGAGAAATCAAAGAAGACTCAGGATTCAAAGAAAAAGAAAAATGTGGAAGGCTCGTGATACCATGTGAATATGTAGAGTAATATGTGACTAGAGAATTAGAGAGTAGAAAATCAAATAGTAGAAAAAAAATGTAATTGATTCTTATTATTTCTTTTAGTAGCCAAGAATGTTATTTATAGATACATTAGAGGGTTATATTACAAGATCCAAGATTAAGAAAGGTGAGGCTCTAAATACTCCTTAATTGTATCAGTTTCAGGCTCTATATTAGAAGTGGTACTCTTCACATCCATAGAACTTTATGTACTTTCTAACTGTGTTGTTGAATCAATTCTTTTATGTTTCTTTTTTCATTTTTAGAAGCAGAAATTGTTGCACACTTTTGTACATTTTGTAGGAACAATATTTATTATGCATGTTATGGTGATCTTATAGCAATGTAAAGGTACAATAAGAAAGCTTTAATTTTGTAATGAGCTTTCATGGTTATCTAATTCGTAATTTGCAGTTTCTTTTAGTGAATGAGCTTTATCAATTTAGTTTTGTTTTTTTTTTTACTTAAATAAGCTAAATAAGAAAAAAAAGAAAAATAAAGGAACTGTTTAAACAGAGGGACAATCTCGTTTAAGACTACTCTTAAACTTCTTCTAAGGAGAAAGAAGTTTCACTTGATGAAGTTGTAATATGTCATCTTTGTCATGGTGTTTGCCACCGTGTTTGTATCTCTCATAATTAAACAAAAGTCAATAGGCCAATTCCAATGCATGATATCCTTTATT
The DNA here is from genome assembly GCF_014773155.1 of Arachis stenosperma. Classification (NCBI taxonomy): domain Eukaryota; kingdom Viridiplantae; phylum Streptophyta; class Magnoliopsida; order Fabales; family Fabaceae; genus Arachis; species Arachis stenosperma. The sequence goes on from NC_080386.1 coordinate 121,443,967, forward strand.
TTGAGCACCAACAGAACAAAAAATCCAAAACCATCTTGATGATTAGTAACAAGATTAAACGCTTCCACATAGTCTATCTCACAAATAACATCTTGTTGACTCACATCCCAAGCTAAGAGATATCCTCTCCAAATAGCAAACAATTCTCCTTGAAGAATACTATTACTCCCGATCATTCCCAACACTCCCTTTGCCAACTTCCATTAAAATCTCTAATAACGCAAGCAAAACCAACACTATCACCCGAACCAGGATAATTAGCATCACAATTAATCTTAAAAGTACCACTGGATGGGGATTCCAAGAACCACTTAGAATAGAGGGGAGGGACATATATTGTAATTCAAAAAATACTTTTTTCGGAGGCCAAGTCTCGTGAGGATTAAAGATGTCATTATTCCTTGCTCGCCATATCCACCAAAGTCTCGAAAAGAACCTGAACGGATGCTCTCTGCTATAATACAAGCTGAGCTTTTGGACAATCCTGAATATAATGTAAAAATGTATCTTGGCTAGAAAGGCATCTTGAGCACCTATCCGATGACGACATCCCTCTTCTAAAGTGAAAACTTGCAGTAGGAAGAGCCTCTTTAAGACACAGCCAAGCCAAACACTTGTACTTTTTCAGAACAAGCTAGCGCCAAAGCCAAAACCAATTCTTCCGCTCCTCGCAACTAAACAGCTGCTTACACAACCACAAGCAACCGTAGCATGAGTCATAGACTTTGACAGCAGACCCAGACCAATACCAACCCATTTCTGGACCTACTTGTACATTTGGATTGTAAAAAAAGGATATTATCCATTGTTTTGAAAACTGAACCAGACCGACCGGTTCAACTGGATTAACCAAAAATTGGTCATCTAGCCGGTTCAACTGAAGTATAAAACCGTTTGACAAAAAATTGATAAAAAACCGGTCGAACCGGTAGTTAACCGGTAAATCGTTTGAACCGAACAATTTTTTCTGATTTTTGATTTTTAAAAAATGAACAAAATAAAAAATATATAAAGTTATAAACCCTCCCCTCACTCACATATGAAACCCAGCCCCCCTCTCTCTCTACACTCCACAGAACCCTAGCCCCTTTTTCTTTCTCTCTCCCAACCAACAGCAGCAGGAGGCCAGGAGTCACCGCCCAGTGCCCAGCACCGTCGTCACCGACAAACTCGTCTCCTCAGCCAACATCCAGCCTCGTCATCGCCGATCCTCTTCTCCTCGTGTCGCTAGGTCTCATTGCCGAACGGGTGGACGGTGCTGTCGCCGCCGGATGGTATTGATCGTGGTGGCATTGGGAATCATCGCCTGTGGAAGCTCAGCCCTGCAGCCCCGTCGCCTATGGAAGCTCAGCGCCATCGCAGGAGCTTGACGTTGTCTCCTCTGTTCGAGCACATTCTCTGTGTTCACCGTGCCTCCGTCACCGTTATCATCACCGTTACCGTCACCGTGCCTCCGTCAGCGTCTCCTCATTCTTGTGATTACAGGTTCTGAAATTTTTTATTTCATATTCTTGTTACTTTTGGTGTCTTCGTTACAATGTTAATCACCTTTGTGATGTTATATTATATCTTATCTTCTGTGACTAGGAATCATTTAGTTTGGTTAATTACTTAATTTTGTTCATGATTTTTGTTAGTTGGATTTTGAATTTTGTTTGCTCTGACTTGGAACCATTTTATTTGCTATGATATTGAACATTTTTCTCTGTTAGATACTTTGGTAGTTGATAATTATGCCAAGCTAAAATGATCAGGGGGAGATAATGATCAACATTTCAATTTGAGGTAAAATTCTACATTTTGTATCTATGTCAAATTTGGTGACCTTGCCCAGTGACTTCAACGATCTATGAAGCCATTACAGTATTTGTTGCTTTCAAGATGCATCAATTTTGTGGTGCTTCTTGAGTGGCTCCCAATTATGGATTCAATTCAATTTTTGTTGCTGATGTATATTTTGATTAAAAACATCAGGATTATGGGAATTGTTGCTGATTTTCTTATTATGGTATTGAAATGATGTTGTTGCTGATTATGGGAATTGTTGCTGATTTTTTAGTTTTGATGATTAGTACTTTTATTAAGTTGAAAACTTGATTGTTGATTTTGTTTTTTTGGTAGAACATTATATGTTATTTAGGTGCATCTTGATCTATTTTAGTTATAAATTTTGATGTTTGAAATTGTTTATGAATTTTTATTGATAAATTATGTATAATTTATTTTGTGAAATTATGAAATTTTTTATTTTATTAGTTTATAAATTATTGAATTTAAATATTTAAAATTACATATTAAATTTTTAATAATTTTATTTAATATTTAATTAAACCGGTTAAACTCCGGTTAAACCTTTAAACCAGTGAACCAGTCACCTTATCAGTTCATTGACTAGTTCGGTTCTCGCAACCTTGATATTACCTTTTAGATTTTGAGATAAAAAGGAATAAAGAGTATCCAAATGCCACCTACCAACCGACCAGATATCCTGTATCTAGAGGTTCGAATCAGAAATGTGAACATAATCCATTTCATTAGATAACGGTCTTTCTCTCCTCCAACTAGAAAACCAAAAATTTTGGTTCAAATTCCCAATAAACCAAGCAAACCCATCCTTCAACACTTTCCAATCCTAGCAAAGACTCTTCCAAAAGAGAGCCCTCTTTCTTAGGACAACCAAAACAGTGATATTGAAATGATCGGTATTTGACATCCAACATTTGGACCCATAACTTGTTTGACTGATCGAACAAAGTCCAAACTAGTTTTTCAAGAAGAGCAATATTCACACAATAAGGATCTCTAATTCCAAACCTCCATTTTTTTGGAGTAACCAATACCTTCCAACTAACAAGATTAAATCCTTTTCCATTAACTTGTCCTTTCCAAAGAAAATTCTTCATCATAAACTCCAATTTACTAATGATCCCTTTGAGAAAAATAGAGACATGCATCTAGTACGTGAGAATAGTGGCTGCAACGAAATTAACCAAGCAGAGTCTACCTGTCCGATTGAATAAACTCCCTTTTCAGCTTGCTAGTTTATCTCGAATCTTATTCAGGACACCATTAAAAGTTAAACGGGTCACCCTAGAATGGATAAGGGTAACCCCAAGATACTTGCCCAAGTTCTGGACAAATCTGATAGAGGACACCCAAGTGAGAATCTCTTCCTTGTCGTAGAGACATTCTTGGAGCAAAGCGCTTTAGACTTCTCCACATTAATCTTCATCCTAGATGCTTTGTAAAAAGTCTCTAAAACCACCATCACAATTTGCACTTGTCTCATTGTAGCTTTACAGAATAAAAGCAAGTCATCCACAAACATTAAGTGGGATATTTTTTGTCTCCCTCTAGAAATAGCAACCGGCTCCTACAAGTCCAAATCAACCTGATGACTAATAAAACATGACAATTTCTCCATACACGACACAAAAAGATAGGGTGACATAGGGTCTCCTTGTCTAAGATCTTGGCTAAGAGTAAAGTCATTCAAATGATTCCCATTTCAAAGAATAGATAAAGAGAAAGCAGTGCCACAATTCATAATCAAATTAAATGTAGGACTGGGAAAACCAAAGCTCTTAAAGGTATGGGCCAAAAACCTCCAGTCAACTCTGTCATAAGCTTTCTCCATATCAATCTTAAAAATCAGTGTGCCTTTGATTTAGTCTTCTTCATAAAATAGAGGACCTCTTGAGCAATAATGATGCTGTCAAGAGTTCTTCGTCCCAGAATAAATCCTCCTTGAAGAGAGCCAACAATCTCCGCAAGATGAGGACGGAGCCTATTAACAAGGGCCTTCGTGGTGATCTTGTAAACCACATTGTAGAGAATAATCAACATGAAATCTTTCATAGATACCAATGTTTCAACCTTTGGAAAAAGAACCAGTAAAGTTTCCAACATTTTCGGATCAAGAGCAACACTGGAGAATGTCTGCTTAACCATCTTCCAAACATGAAGACTAATGATCTCCTAATATTTCTTGAAGAAGAAAGCTCGAAACCCATCAGGCCCCGGAGCTTTAAAAGAGTTCATGTGAAAAATAGTTGTTCTGACTTCCTCCATAGTAACTACTGCCGTAAAATCATTGCAAGCTTCCTCATTTAGAGAAGGAAAAGAAACATCACCAAGGCAACCCAAATCAACATCATCCAAAACGGCAGAATAAGCTTTTATAGAAAGACTCTGCTTTCCGAATCAGAACATCTGGATTAGTTTTCCACACTCCATCCTTGAGAAAAAGGCTATGAATCTTATTATGCTTCCTTCACACAAGAGTTTGAACATGAAAGAATCTTGTATTCCTATCCCTGAACCTTACCCACTACTCTCTGGACTTTTGGAACCATAGGAGCTCTTCTTGCATTAGATTATTATTATAATCATCAAGCAACTGTTACTTTTTTTACGCAAATAAATGCTATCCACCACTTCTAAACGCTTTTGCAAATAAACAATATGCTGCTCTAATTCACATTTTTTAACAAAAATGTTACCAAACACCTTCGAGTTAAACTCTAAGGAATTCTTCTGCACTTCCGAAAGCTTGCCATGAATCCTTCTATTACCAAACCACCATGACTGAATCACAATAACCTTATACCTAGGATGAGTAGCTCAAGCAGCAACAAATCAAAAAGGTCGATTCTCTTTAGGCTAAGAACGACCTTTACAACGCACCAGAATAGGGCAATGATCATACTGAAGCCTATTTAAAATTTTGCATAAGCCTCTAGAAAGATAGATAACCAACCACTATTTATATAGACTCGGTCAAGTTTTTTTTGCCACGTCAACATAATTTTTTACCCTCCTGTACCAAGAAAATCATCTCCCAATAGTCTTCAGAACAAATAAATCACTATCCCCTAATGAAGTAGCAAACTTGTCTGCTGTTTGATGAGAAAATTGACAGCCCTTAGATTCATGAAAAAATATGACTTCATTAAAATCACCAAGAACAATCCATGGTCTTTGGAAAATATGGATTGTGCAACAAGATAATCCCAAAGGAGAACTCTTTTGTTAAATTAAAGGCTATCATAAATACCACTACACCTCCAAATCAAATTATCAAGTTGAACCTCAACAGTAATACCCTGTTCAAAAGTATCAATGAACTTACAACAAACATCCTGCATTGAGGATAGAAACTAAATACCCCCTTATGTCCCTTCGCTTCCACTAAATCAACATAGTGATATCCCAACTTTTTTCAAAATAATTTAAATGCTGAAAAGGGGAGTGAGTTTCAACCACAACAAAGAAAACAGGTCTAAATTTTCTAACAAGTTTCTTACAATGCGACCGGGCTAACTTATTAGAAGCACCCCTAATGTTCCAAACAATCATATTTAAACTATCCATAAATAATAGGTACAGAATAAATAAGAACTTAATACTCTAAATAGAATTACCAACCTCAATAGGTGGTTTGTCCTGCGGTACTGGCGCACTCTGATCCTCAATAATTGCTACCCTTGGGCCCTCCGACGCTGCACCCACCATGCTTCCATCTACTAAAGTTCTTTTTGTTGCATCGCCATTTTTATCAATCGGCAAGTTCTACAGGGAGGAAGGCTGCAGATACTTTCGGAGAGAAATTCCACGATGTGCATGAGTTCTGTGCAATGGAGATGGCACAAATTCATATTTTTCTCGCTGCCCCATCTTAATGCCAATTGATTTGCCTCCATCACCATGCAAATTGGGTCTTGGAACCCTTCTCGAACCATACTTGTGCTGCTTTTCATCTTGGTCCTTCAAACCTGACGGATGGCCCATTGTGAATTTTTTCTTACGCAGCACTTGTTGCTAGCCCTCTCCATCATCCATGCATGCCTTATTAACATGACCACCAGGCATGTGAGGAGTCAATCATTCCGTAACTGCATTCTTCTCTTTAACAACTCCTAATTTCTCCCCCAAATCACAAGAATCCTCACCCAAATCACAAGCTTCCGATTCAACCTCTTTTTGAATTTCATGATCATTGTGTGGCACTAATGTCGGGGCTTCATAATTCTTTCCATCATCGAAAGAATCACCTTCCCTTCCAAGGACTCTTTCTCCATGCACAACGATTTATCATGCCCATACCGTGCACAAGTAGAACAAATCAACTGTAAACTCTTATACTCCACTTCATGAGTCACGCCCTCCACAATAATTTGTTTGATTACCAGCAACCCAAGATTAATCTGAACACAATCTCGGACATATTTTTCTCTCTCTGCAAGCTTAGTGGCCAAGTCTACTTTCACCGGAACCTCTATTATAGAAGCAATTTGCAGCATTACTTGTTTGTAGTAGCACCAAATCAAAAGTTTCGAGACTTGAATCCATACTAGCGTTAATCCGAATGATTGTTTGCATGGCCTAAAACCTACGTCCCATAGATTTACTATGACATAGTGATCGTCTATCAACCACTGGCCACCAAGCATGACTTTCTCACAATCTACAACAATATCGAATTTAACCAAAAAATACCCAAATTCCTCATCCAACAAATCAAATCATCCTTTGATGCGCCATACCATCCGAAGCTTATGCACAAGAGCCGTATAGTCATAATGCTTATCCAGCACCTTGATCACGATGACTTCCTTATATAGTTCAGCTAAACAGCTCTTTGCCTCTTTCGTAAAACTGACACTTAAGGGGCAAGAATCACCCTGCTTACCTGTCACCGTGATGATACCATCTTTAGATAAAGATCCTATTAATGCAAAAGCCTTAAATTTCTCTGCACCAATGACCTTATCTCTAAAAGATACTTTCGGTGGCTTTCTTAAACCCTCTCACCCTCCTTGACACCAGATGCACATCCTCTCATGCTCTCTCTCTTATCTCTTCTAACGGCATGGTCATCTTTCTCGCCATGTTTCATCCTCAAATGCTCGCTCCCGCTCTGTCCTTTTCTCATTCTCCCTGAGTACAAAGTACGTATTCTTTCTCTGCTAAGGTTCTTTTAATTACTAAATTCCTATGTTTCTACTACTTCGATTTAATTTAGTTTTAGTTTAATTACTTCATTGGTTCTCATAGTTTTATTAAATTTTCAAGTAGGTTTCTATAATTTTTTTTTCAAATGGATTCCTATGTTGTTTTTAATTTTGTATTAGGTCCTTTTCATATAAAAAATATTAAAATTAATAGAATATTTTTTTTAAAATACATGCGATCAAAGATTTAGTTAGATTTTTAATTATGAATATTTTCAATTTGCAAAAAAATATTAGTTAACTCTAACATTTTTTTATATTCGGAAGGACCTAATTATAAAATTAAAAGCAGTGTAAAGATTCAATTAAAAAATATATAAAAATCTAATTAAAAATTTAATAAAATTATAAGTATCAACACAATAATTAAATTTTTATTTTTTGAGAAGTCATCAGAATTCTTGTTCCGATAAATTATTCTAGCCCATTGTGGTAAAATTTTTAACTTGTTAAGGTAGTTTGCAGCTGTATATTGTATGAGGCTAAGCACTAGTAGGGGAAATAATATAATGTAAAATGTTTGTGACTAATTTATTTCTTTATTTTAAAGAAATTTAAAATATATATAATTTGAGACTAATCTATTTCTTTATCTGATGATGGACAAGTATGTCTAATACTCTAAAGATTAAGAAATAATTCGTCAGTATTATTTTTTTTAAGACTAATTTTTCTTATACAAAGTTTATAAAATACCAATTTGGAGGTTTATTAAAAATTAAAATAGAAAAATAAGGAAACCAATGGATGTGTGACGTAATCTTTTGATAGGAAACTTTGTTGGTAAATTTTATAGCACAAAAGTATAATTTGTTAATTTCATTAACTAGTATTCTTGCTGTATTCTAACGAAGGAGAATTATATTGACTAAATATGATTGTTGATATTACAGAAAATAAATTAAGAAGTGGATAAAGTAAAGGAAACTAAAGCAATAAGTGTGACAAATATCTCGAAAAGTATTTGGGAGTTTCTTCGGGTCATACAAAGACTTTTAGAATTACTTTTAATTATGTGACGGATAAAATTTTGAATAAATTTGTATTTTAAAAATGTCATTCTCTCAGTGTTTGGAGCGTCATTATTTTATTAAAAAAAAATCTTTTTAATGAATTTTTTTTATTTTTTAGTGTGTTTGACAAATTTTTAGTAGTAAAAGTAAAAGTATTAAAAAAATAAAAAAAAATCTTTTTTGAGAAGCTGTAATTTACATCTTTTTTTAAAAGATCTTTTTTCCTTAAAAAAAGATGTTTTTTATGTAATAAATAAACAAAAAAGTACTTTTATATTATTATACCCAAACATAATTGATAAATAAAAAGATCTTTTTACATGAGATATCCAAACATAAAATTACTTTTACTTTTCTATAAGATCTTTAAAAAAAATAATTCGAAAAAAGATCTTTTCTTAAAAACTCACCCAAACAAGCTCTCAATAGAGTAAGAAGAATCTATTTAGCTAAGTCATTTTTTTTTTCATTCTAGTATATAGGATGTAGGTGAGCTTTTTTATTTTTTTTGGGATATTGTTCTGATATTGATAAATTAGTCTGTCAGTTTATTTGGAGTTAAAAAGTTTAAGGCTCAGTTTGAGTAACCAACTTAATTAAGCTCATTTTAATAAAATAACTTAAACAATAAATAACTCTGTTAAAAGTAACTTATAAATAAGTTATTTTGTATTTGGATTTTTAACTCTAAAAGTACTTATTTTATAGAAATGTGATGAAAAGTAGAAGTATTATGAGAGAAGTCATTTTTTTTAACTTCTCTATAAACTCCTAAATAGGTTCTTAGAAAGTTGCAATTTAGTTTTGAAAATTACACCAGACATTAATACTACTACTTTTCATAAGTCAAAAGTTAAAAAAAGTTACTTCTAAAATTTTCCAAACGAGCCCTAAGTCTAGAAGACTTTATCTCATATTTTAAAAATAGATGATTATTCTAAAAAAAAATTTGAAAGTATTGCTTACATGGATTCTACTCTGGTCAATATGACATTATGACTCTTTGGGATAAGTTAGTGTAGTATCTCATCCATTCTCCGCATAAGTTATGGGTTCAAGTTATGGCTAAAAAATACTTAAAAGATAATAATCTTTTAATATTGAGGCAAAGGCAATTAATTTTTTAGTATGAAAATCAATAGTGAAAGTTGCTGAAACGTTGTTGGGAGACTTTATTTGCGGCACAGGTGACTTAAATAAGTCATTTTGGTATGCAGAATGGATTCCTGTGAGAACAATGGGTCGTAGAGTGAGCTTTGATGAGATTATGGAGTTTGATTTTTGTCTGAAAGATGTTTATTACAATGGTACTTGACACTTGGATAGCTTATACTCTCGCATCCCTAATGATATGCGGCAAGATATCTTGGAGATCAATCCCGAGTTATTCTAAGATTCTACCTCAAAAATTTCATATGTTCTCTAAAAAAATAATAATTTTTGTAAATTGATATGTGTATGTATAATAGATAAATGTTAAGACAGATGAATCAATATAACATTAGGTTAGTTAGTTAAAAACCACGTTTGATCAACTAAGCAAAATGATCTTTGTTATTTGATGAACCAAGATTTAAACTGTTATTCTTCTCCTAATCTTTGGTTCAACCGAACCAAACCCTTTTTAAGCCAAACCAAGCAACAGATAATCCTGATTAATTCTTTTCAGTCTTTCTCTTCTCAACAACGCAACCAACCTTAGTTTCACCTCCTACCGGTAGAGCAGTGCTTGCGTATTGATTATTGAGATAATAATATACCCAAGATCCAATCTATCATGATTGGCTCTCGTGCAAGTGGGAGATTATTGGGAATAAGAAATATGACCACAATCCAATCAATCATGGGTCAAATATATATATATATATTAATCTTGACCAGCCTCTTGCCAATGCAATGGAAAGTATTATCCAAATAGATGTTGGCTTGACTATTGGACTGTATGTCTCAGTGAAGTCACAGCCTGGTCTTTGGGAGAATCCCTGAGCAACAAGTTTTGCCTTGTATTTCTGCAAGCTCCCATCAGCATTATATTTGACTCTATAGACCTATTTGCTGCCAATGGCTTTCTTACCAATTGACAGTGACACTAGTTTCCAGGTGTTGTTCCTTTGCAAAGCTTCAAATTCTGCATCTATTGCTTCTTTTCACTTTGGATCATTCAGTGCCCGTTGTACACTCTTGGACTCCATACTTGCATGAAAGACCTTTGGTTTCAGTGAACCATTTTTGCTTCTTGTTATTATAGGGTGAGAGTTTGTTACTGTATCACAAGATTCAATAGAGGTTGAGGTTGAATCCCAAGAAACCACAACTTCAAAGTCTGATATAGGAACAGGGACAGGTGTGTCAGATGGAGCTATGTGAAGGCTAGAGGTGGTGGTGAGTGACGGTTGGCAAGGATCTTGACTGGAAACTGGAGAAGGAACATTTGAGTTGGAGGGTATAGTAGGATAGGTGTTTTGTTGATGCTGGCTAGCAGGGCTACCTCGGGGTAGGGATGCGTTGTTGGACTAGGCTGGAATAGGTAGGGGTTGAGGTGCTGTAGGAGGTTTGGGTATGACTTATAGTGGTGGGAGCATAGGATAGAATGATTGTTCTTGAGGCTGCTGCATTGCTTTGCTAAATTCTGAGTGAGGGTCCTTGAAAGGGAAGTTGGTTTCATCAAATACTACATTTCTTGTAATCACTATCTTGTCTGAGCTTGTGAGACATTTATAGCCTTTGTGTCTAGTGTTGTATCCAAAAAACACACAAGGTGAGGACCTGAACTGGAGCTTGTTCTTGTTACAAGGCCTGAGATGTGGAAAGCACGTGCAGCCAAACACTTTTAGGCTGTCATATTGTGGTTTCTTGTTAAGCAATCTCTCAGTGGGTGACACACCATTCAGCACTGGTGTGGGCAAGATATTTATGATTTGTGCAGTTGTTGTAAAGGCATCCCCCCAAAACTTGATAGGCACTGATGATGCAGCAAGCAATGTTAGTCCCATTTTCACCACATGTCTATGCTTTCTCTCAGTCGTGCCGTTTTGTTGATGAACATGTGGACAGAAAAATCGATGAATGATACCTTGTTCTTGTAGTAACTTTAAGAGGCTGGTGTATTTTGCTGCATTGTCACTTTGAAACACTTTCAATTTATCATTTAATTGCAGTTCAGCCATGTATTGGAAATGTAAAAATATGGATTTTAACTGAGCTCTACTTCTAATAAGATAAATCCAGGTAAATTTAGAGTAAGTATCAATAAAATTGACAAAGTAGTTATTGCCATTTGAATCAGGAAGTGGGGCAGGGCCCCAAATATCAGAGTACACGAGTTCTAAAGACTTATTGTAAACAGATTCAGAATCAGGAAAAGGTAAGACATGGGACTTTCCAATGCAACAGGAGCTACAAGGAGACTTATTTGGTGAAAAATAAAGATTACAAGACTTTAGGACTTTGGAAACAACAGTAGCTGAGGCATGTCCAAGTCTGGCATGCCAGAGCATGTACTTGTTAGTGTCTATATTGAGTGTGCTGGTGAGTGCATAGGGTGAGTGTTCAGGACCAAAATTGAGAAGCCTGTACATGCCTCTTGCAACATCCCCTTGCAGGATTACTTCTTTAGTATCCTGAGATTTGACATAACAACCGTGAGAGTGAAATTCAAAGAATACATCATTATCACAATAAAATTGATAGACACTTAGTAGATTCTTTGTAATATCTGGTACTAATAACAGTTTTTGTATTATTAGTTTCTTTGAGCTCAAGTTAGTTTTAAAAAGTGCTTTTTCAACACAGTGAATGGCCAAACCTGTACCATTCCCAACTACAACTTGATCTGGCCCCTCATAGCTTTGCTTCTCTGCCACATTCTCTGGATCTGCAGTTATATGGTGAGTAGTCCTAGAGTCTGGATACCAGACTGCATCTTGAATTGTTGCAGAATTTGCTAGGACACTGCTCATGTTTGCTTTTGGTTGCTCATTCTTCTGTTGCCTACTGTCATACCTTTCTCTGTGTTGAGGCTGAGAATAGTTGATTTGTGCATCATCATCTTCATACCTATACCAGCAGGTTCTTGCAGTGTGGCCAAGCTTGTTACACAATTGACATTGGGGCCTGGCCTGTTCTTGCATCCTTTCTTGACCTTGTGGTAATCTTTCCTGACTTTGATATCTATCTGAGTAAAATTGCTGTGACTGCCTTCCTACCCTAAAGCTTTGGAATCTGCCTCTACCTCTGAAATTGCTTCTTGAGCCACCTCTTTGAATGAAATTTTCCTGATAGCTTTCTTGAGGATAATGACTTGAGTAACTTGATTGAGCCACATTCACTTGTACCAGGTGATCTAATTCAGGCCTTCTGAACCTCTCTAGCATGCTTTCATGTGCCAAAAGAATTGCTTTTAGCTCTCCAACTGTGATTCCTTGAGATCTTGTGAGAATTGAGGTGAGGACTGGTGCGTACTCTTCAGTAAGGCCGTAAAGAATTGCATTTACATGCTCACTTTCACTTACCTTTTCTTCTACTGAGATTAGTGCATCAATTGTGCTCTTGATTGTTAGCACATAGTCACTCACTGAGGCACCAATTTTCGTGCTGCTTAGCTTGTTTCTTAACTGAATTACTTTTGTTTTGACCTGCGATGCAAAGTGACTCTCTAACCTATTCCAGATTTGATAGGTGAAGACACAGCCAACCATTCGAGTTGTATACGGTTTTGACATTGAAGCCAGCAACCACGATTTCAGCAATGCATCTTGCTTCTTCCATTTTTAAAATTCTTGATTGGCTTCTCTGGTTTCGAGAAACTTCAGTGGAAGGTTCGCTCCTGTGATGTGATCGAGTAAATCATTTCCTTCTATTGTGCCTTCTACCTGATCTTTCCATTGGAGAAAGTTGTCATTGTCAAGCTTCATGTATATCGAATTTACTGTGAAACTAGGTACACTCACCATTTGAGCTGAGTGTGAATCAATGGTGGGATTCTGTGGCGCAGCCATAGTTTTTGAAGGAGCCAAGCTCTGTAAAGGTATCAAAAGCTTGTGATTCAAGGAAGGAACTAGTGTTGTAAGTATGAGTGAGATCAGATAGAAGAAGAACAAGGAAAGACTGTGATTCTTGTGTATTGCTTCAATATGATACAAGGTTTGATTTATATACAAGAAAGTGCAGGGGAGTGTGGTCAATTAGTTGCTAACAGAATTTACAGCTCGTCATAACAGAAATAACAAAAGGAGAGAGAAAAATGTGCTGCATAACAAACTTCACCAATCTTGCTGATTGAAGTTCTAACTGAAGCTCTTGGACTTTCACGTGTCTTCATCACCATTCTTTCTGTCAGCGCCCACGAAATGGGCATTTCATGGCTAGCGTCCACGAATTGACCATGACAATGGTGGTACACGCGAAATAAAAGTAGAGGAATATTGGCACCTAATTTTCATTTTATAACAATAAAGATGTATCTGTACATTAATTCCAACAATAATATAAAATTAAACAATATAATATAAAACATTACAATAATGATTAATTAAGGTTAATAATTAATTTAATTGATTAAGTTATTTGAGCAGTAATTTTAACCAATTGATTAAGATTAATAGTAAACATAAGATTATTAAGAGTACTTAAAAAGAGTGTTAAAAATAAGAGTATTAAGAGTAAATAAAAAAAAGTACTAAAATATGTTATTTTATATATTATTTTTAATTTAATAAATAAATATTAATTTTTACTACAAAAAAATATTTAAAAAATTGGCAATTTTTATATGTTATTTTTAATTTCATAAAAAATTTTAATTTTTATTATAATAGTAAAAAATTATAATATATTAAAATAAAATACTATAAAAAATACTAAAAAAATATTAAAAAATAAATATACTTAAAAAAATAATATTATAATTGAATATTATATTTTTTAATAATTAATTAATTATTTATCAATAAGTGATTTTAACTAATATTATTCAAATAATATTTATTTTATCAAAATCAATTTTAATAAAATTGCCAAAATTATCTTGCTTTTTTATCTTCGTTCTTACGATGTTATAATTTATTTATCTTTTAAAGCATAAAAACACAAACTTTAACCTTAAAACATTGACGGTATGAGTATATAGAATTATAGAAGTTGTATAATATAACTTTTTTATTATTAAAATAAATAAATAAAATGCATCCCTTTTTGCTGATGCTATTACTGAGACATTGCAAGGCCTGTCTCATTTATTGAGTTTAGGAAACATATTAGTATTTAACAATATTTCATTAATTAGTATGTGTTAAATTTAAAATATTAATAATGAAGTAGCGCTCATCAAATGATATTATATGCCTTTTTTTTAACAAATGAAAAATGTGTTTCCTTTATTAGATCCAACTTTACATGTCTTAAACTTTATATATATATCAAAGCTTTGTAGTTTATATATACGGAAATTATTTTCTGTATGGAAACATTATTGGTGTATTAGCTCGATATGAGTGAGACGGGTGTTTTGCGTGAGGGTGGTATCAGGGACAACACGCTGGGGGCGTGATGGCCATGCAACGTCGGCGACGTGGCGGAACCCCTGCAACACGCAGGAGACGTGATGAACTGGCGACACTGACAACACGGGGGGCGAGAAGCGGTGTAATACGTGAAGCTTGCTGGATACCGAGAAATGGCAGAATCACGCGGGGCGTGTTACAGGCCTGCCTGCATGCAGAGAATACCCCCCTCTTCGGTAACCAGTGGCCAGTCCCTATAAATTCAGCTTCTTCCTTCATTGAAGATCAGAGAGTGTGTCATCGGGTTTTGAAGGAAGAAAGGAAAAAAAAAAAAGAAGGCAGTGTGTTCGAGTGAGTGAGTGTTAAATTAGAAAGTGGGTAGCTTGAGTAATAGTAGTAGTAGTGAAGGTGTAATTAGTTGGGGTGCTTGTAGGAAAAAAAATTGTAAAAATTTAAAAAAATGGTACGTAATTATGCGGCGCCTGAAGAACATATTATCAACTATTTGGAGCATCCAATTTATGTAAGTTGATAAATTTTAATTTTTTATATACTGAAATTTTTTAAATATTATTGTTGTTAGTATTTTATAAATATATAGAAAAAGGCCCATTTCTTTTTATATACTGTATTAGAATAAAATTTGAATCTGTAAAATATAATTATATTTTTTTTGTCTATAATTTTTTTTAGTATTATCATAAATTTTTTTTATTTTTGAATATATAAATTTTGTTGTGATTATTAACGAAAGTAATGCATAAATAATAAATATTTGAATTTTTTAAGACTAAATAATTTTTTATATTTATAAAAAATTAATAAAAATAAATAGATAAATAAATATGTATGAAGTCGGCTCTGTGAACTATTATTGAAAAAAGAAATACTCTTATAAATACGTATTTTGACAAATAAATAAATAAAATTAAAAATATTATTTATTTATGTAAAAAAAGAAAAGAATTATATATTTATTTATTTTTAAAAAAAAATGTTTGACAGTAAACAAAGAAAATTAGTAGTTCAGTGAATAGTTTAATTTAATTTATTTATTAATATTTATTTATTTATTTTAATTCAATAATTTTTTTTACAGTAGGTAAAGAAATAAATAAATGTTAATATATAATTTTTTTAATTACTTTTTTTAATATTAATAATTTGAATATTAATAATTATTAATAACAAATTTTTTTTATGCAGCCTAACAGGAATTTATTGGTGCGTAAACTGGATCCGCCACAGACGTGGAATCCGATGGTGGAAAACTACCTACGCGCCACGGGATTCTACCACGTCTCTAAAATGGGGATAATGCGTGGATTTTACCCGTTATTAGCTGCTCTGGTCGAAAGGTGGAGGCCAGAGACTCACACCTTCATGATGCCGGTGGGTGAGATTACAGTGACGTTGGAAGATGTCGCTTATATATTTGGCCTACCCATTGATGGAGAGGCTGTGAGTGGATGGACAGATTTGGGGCGACCTTTCAACGTTCGTCTCAAGGCGGGATTAGCGACCAATGTCGGTCCCTCATATGCGGGCCATGTATCGGGATCACCTAACGGTGTGAACTCAAATCTATATACCTTACGAATCTCTGTCATCTTGTACACGTCGTGCACATACAGCTGCCAATCGAGACGCTGGTTAGCACAGCAAGCAATAACATGGCGACAAGGTAGTCGTTCCACCTGAAAGTGCCCACAGTCACACGTCCGTCGCGCAAGGTCAACAACTGACACCTTCCCACTAGCCATGTCTCGCACCTTAAACACCTCATTTCGTCTGTCAAACCGGTGCACTACTATATTTTCAGCTTGTTGCATATTTGCCTCTATTCGTTTTTGTGCAAATACGGAGTATGTAAACCCAGCACGCTTGCGTTCGTGAGCCTCGGCACTCTTCCGTATAAAAAGTTCATTTAACCGATAATATGTTGCTCGGACCAGCGCCAGCACTGGTAGATTACGGGCACCCTTCAACACTGAGTTAATGCACTCGACAAGGTTGTTCGTCATATGGCCCCATTGATGCCCCTCGTTGAATGCCAACACCCAATGTCTGAGTCCAATGGCATCGCACCACCTGGCATATGCCTCGCCTCGCTCTTCCAGCCTCTTATAGCTGATGTTGTACTCCTCCACCGTTCTTGAATACCCAATGTTGACAACAAGCTTCTGCAAGTGAGGGACTTTGAATGCTCTTAGGAAGTTGCTGCCGATGTGCCTTATACAAAACATCCACCATGCTCTTGGAGGTTGCCAGTCACCTCCGGAACGATTTACTGCTACCCGAATTGACTCATGCCAATCTGAAATCATACCCACACCGTCTTTTCTGACAACATGCATTCGCAGATTTCTGAGAAAGAAGTGCCACGCATCAGTTGTCTCCCCTTCCACCAGCGCAAAAGCTATAGGCACAATGTTCTGGTTCACATCTTGTGCAACAGCGACCAGGAGTGTTCCTTTGTATTTTCCGTATAGGTGTGTGCCGTCCACCTGAACTAGAGGCTTGCAATGCCTAAATGCCCTAACGCATGGATTGAAGATCCAAAATACGCGATGAAGTATTTTTACACCTTGCGCCTCCTCATTCCCGTTGTACAGTGGGCGTGTTTCTATTTGCACAACTGACCCAGGTATCTTCTGAACCATGACCGAGAGCCACCATGGCAAGGCTTGGTAAGAATCCTCCCAACCACCAAAAACTTTCACTATGGACTTCTGCTTTGCCAACCAAGCCTTTCAGTAACTGATGGTATAGTTGAACCTTGACTGGACTTCCGCTATTATAGATTTCACCTTGATTGACGGGTCAATCTCGACTAACGGCATTATACTATCAGCAACGGTATCCGAGTCCAACTTGGAGTGATCCTGTGAAATTATTCCCATTGTGCACGTGTGCCTTCCGTTGTATCTGCGTATCTCCCAACAATCTTTTTTCCGTATCAAGCTGGCTCGGATAAGCCAGTCACACCCACATCCATACATCTTGCATTTTGTATAGAAGGTTTGTGGCTCAGACTCATACACATCGTAGTCAACTCCTCTAACGATAGTGTATCTTCTAATTGCAGCCACCACCGACTTTCTGGAACTGTATTCCATTCCAATCCGGAACTCTCCATCCTCAAGATCAGCAACACCTACATAAAGCGGAAAATCATCGTTCATTAATCATTTCAAAAGTATCAATTAACAAAAACGTATTATTCATGCATGACGTACCTATGTTTGCATATTTCGGAAATTTCGGTGCATGCATGGCGTCGAGATCCAACTCACGCATGAATGGTGGCACGTTCATCGGTTGACTGCTCGAGGAATGAACCACTATATTCTCCGTTGCTGTCTCAACTCCCACATCACCATCCTCGTCTTCATCGCCGGCTTCATAAGTGGCTTCAAAATCCTCTTCGCTGTCACTATCTATTCTCTCGTACACTGTAGCTCTATCATCCTCTATATCTAAAATATTTTGAATCCCTTTTGTCTCTACGCTTTCAAACTCAAGATATAGCTCAATTTGTAGCTGTCGCATCTGAGTCTGCCATAAATTTGAAACATATTCTGCATACTCCCTTCGTCAGTGATTGGCATGGTATCAAATTGTATTAGACCACCAAAAACTGTAACTGGATTCCGATACAAAATTCTGCTCACTCTCATTAACGTACCGTTCTCCATACTTTGACAGAGACCGTTCTGAAGCTCCATTAACGTCATGGTGCATAGAACCAGAAACGAAAACGGATTCTGGCAGACAAACCTCACTCCCTCATGAGTATTGCGTATTATTTCACCGTTGCGATACACCACCAAGTTTGCGGTACCCTCCATTGCACTACCAACACTCACAAAACACTCAAAGAACACTCACACACTCTTACTCAGAATGAAAATAAAGTCCAGCTCTGCCTATATATAGATGGAGCATTCACCACGCCCCCCACGTGCTACCTGCCGCAGCCAATCAAGTGTTGCCACGTGTCATCACGCCCCCCGTGCTAAGTCAACACGCCCCCGACGTGTTTCCAGCTCCGACCAATGACATTGCGCCACGTCAACACGCCTTTTCCGTGCTAAGTCAACACGCCCCCCGCATGATTCCAGCTCCAACCAACGATGTTCCGCCACGTTTCTTCATGCCCCCGGCGTGTAGCAGGCAACACGCCCCCCACGTGTTAACATTGCATTACAGATGTCCACAAAACAGTAATACACATGGTTCTCCCATTTCTAGCCAAATCACCACCAGCTTTCCCATATCCAAATTATTGAGCCTTAAATATAATTTATATATATAATTAGATTTTGTCATACAATAAAAACTAGGTGCCAATATCCCTCAAATTTTATTTTGCGTGTACCATCGTTGTCATGTGTAATTCGTGAACACTGGTCTTGAAATGCCCATTTTGTGGGCGCTATCTAGGAAATGGATGCTTAGTCTATTTCATGGGTACTAAAATTGAGTTGGAGTATATATCCACTTCGTGGATGATAAACCTGAGATAAAGGTGCACATTTTAAAAATTATTTACAGACATGCGTATTTAAAGAAATAATTTTTTTTCTCTATTTATTTCAATAAAAAAAACCCATCTAGCTAACATTATTTTTTCCAAAATATATATGTTGAGTAAGACACACACACATATATATATATATTAAAAATTATAATTTTCAAACAAATATCTTTTTTTATTTTTATTTTGTTATTTATTTTATTTTTAATTTTATTAATTTAAAAGTTGACATTTAATTTGTGTGTTAATATTTTTAGATATTTATGAGTTATATAATATATTGTGATTTAAGTTTAATGCGAATCATAAAATAATTTGTGATGTAACTAAACTTTTATATGTATTTATATTATGCTATGTTTTTGTCGATTAATATTAATTATGTAATTTTATATTTTATATTAATCTAGCTAATTAAAAAAAACCTAATTTTTACTGTGTTTAAAGAATTTGATTAAATAACAAGTTAACAACTTTTATTTAAATAAATAATAAAAAAAATAAACGTTTTTCCATTCGTCCGTATTGAGGGGAAGCAGCTAAGCTGAGTTCAGCAAAAAAAGTTGAAAACTGAGGGACGTCAAAGATGTCAAGATGTCATATCACTGGATTTACGTTTATGTCCTCAATACTTGACACGTTAGCATCTTAACTCTCTCAGAGTCTTGGGAACCCCGCCAGTGATTTGAACACGTGGCTCCGCATCGCTATTATCTCTCTCTCTTTTTGACACAAAATGTTTGTTTGGAAAGCGTAACCTTCATGGCCCCACTTTGTTGCCACCTTTTAGTGTTACATCAAATCATTCATTCTCATATCTCCACGTTGCTACCCATGCCACACGCCAAACAGTTCAACCAGTTTCCCTTTTAAGTAAAAATTATTATTTTAATTTTCTAAAATTTAGATTTTGATAAAATAGTTCCTAAAATTAAAATTTTGATGTTTTTAAAATAATTTAAATAGATCAAATGTGTCATTTTTTATATATGACAAACGATTAATACATTTAATTCAATTTTTATTAAAAATTTGAAATATTAGAATTTTAAAAACCTTTTACTCACTTCTAATATGTCGTTGTTGTAAATATCATTTTGTTATTGGTCATTATATTTTTTTTATTCTCTAAAATATATTAATTAATATGTTTATTAAATTATAAAAAAATTAGCTATTTTTTATTTTAAAGACGCACTTTTAAAGATAATAATAATTTTTTAAAAGCCTTTTTTTTATTTAACGTCTTAAAAATATAAATTTTTTAATAAAATAATTTGTTATAAAATTTTTAAAATATGTCTTTAACACACGTTACCAAATTTTTCTTTTAATATTCGGGCTGCATTCATGTAATCCATCAAACTGTCAAAAAAATCGCATTTAACACAATTGTAAAGATTTTTGACATTTTAATCGAATTATATTTTAAAACACAAAATGTCATCGCTGTTTTCAATTTTTTTTAATTAAAAAAAATCAAAAAGCTCAAAACCTCATTGCCGTTTTGCTACTTCCAATTTTAAAAAATTATCACATGCAAAACAGTCTTATCGTTTTGTTAAAAAAAAAAATTTCTTATTTTTAAAAGGAAACGGCACCGCTATTTTGTATTCAATGAATTTAAAAAGTATTTTTAAACATAAAACATAAATGACGTTTTGTGTCTTTTAAAAAATAAAAAATATCCTATATCAAAGTAAAACTTACATACCCTAAAATATTAGGACACATCACATAATTTATTTCAATATAAAAAAAATCAGCCTTACCGAAACACGACCATAAATCATAAGCTAGTAATTTAGAACATTAAAAAGTTCCAAATGGTGGTGTTAAACACATATTTAGTTTATTTTGAAAATTTAAATTTTTCGTTTAGTTATTTTTTCTCTTATTAGAAGAGTTTTACACTGTTATAACAGCGTTAAAGTATTAGGAAGAAATCAGACGGTTCGATTTCATGCAGGTGAGAGAGGACATAAATTGGACCGTCTGATTTGTGCCAGATAGTGATTCTGTTTATAAAGAAATCGGACTGAGAGATTTCATGAACGGAGATGAAAAAATTTTGGGCCAAAGAAATCGGACCCACCGATTTTAGGGTTGCAGGTGAAAAATTTTCGATGGCCCAAAAAATTGGACTCAACAATTTCTAGCAATCAAAATTTTTTTGGCGGCCAACCACTAAACAGATGGTTCGATTTAAGTGTTTAAAAAAATTTGAAATTGGAGCAAGCGGTCGGACGGTACGATTTGACCTTCATAAATACCCAAACCAAAATCGAGCTACCAACTTCTTCATCTTCTTCTTCTCACACAATGTTGAGTTTTCTGAAGTTTGAAGCTATCTTTCTCTTCTTCTCTATTCCATTATGGATGATAGAGTAAGATTAAAAGTGTATTATCATGGCCAAATTTTATTACAAACATCTGAATGAGTGAAATTTGTGTGTGAAAATCCATTAGATATTGTGATTCCATTCATACTGTCATTTGAAGAATTAAAAGATGTGATTTAGGAGAAGATAGATTCTCAAATACGTAGGGGAGTGTCATGTATTCTGTACAGATATTCTGTATATGTATTTGGTGGGTTCGTTCAATTTCAAACGAAATACGTAACCGATGAAGCGAGCATGCAAAAAATGTTTTCAGTGTATCTTGAAAGTCGGTCCCGAATATCGTTCATCGAGCTGTATATTGAGTTCAAGCAATCTGCAGCGGACCGAGATATTGAATTGGAAGATTACAACAGTGATAGTGAAGAAGAGTTTGAAAGTAACTACGAGGTTATTGATCCGGGTGTAGACGAAGATCATGCTGATGATGCTATGGTGGTGTAACATCCTAAGTTAATATTCTACCTTTAAAGGCCTTTAAGTAGGGTGTCACACTTAATATGAAAAAGCAAAGAACTAAATTGTTAGTTAAGAAAAGAAGGAAAACACGCGCGAAACTTTGGATGGAAATCGAGTAGTACTAAAAGGATGAAATTGAACAAAACTCAAAGGGGTTCAAGCAAACATAAAAGAATTCCCATGAACACGGTTCTAAAGGAGATAGTGCTTAAAGGTAACTATGACGAAAAGGAAACTAACGCATCCTAACTAGTTTCATCGAAGAAACTTCCATCCTTGTGTCATGTCCTATCCTTGGCTCGGGTTGTCGGATTCCTCTTCCTCGGTTTCGGAGTCAGACTCGAGGTGTACCACCTTAGATGACCGCTTCTTAGATGCTGAAGCGTTCCTATCTAGGAAGGTTACGACGGGCAGCTGGGGTTCTTCTTCCACGAACTCTCGATCTAAGTAGATAGTTTGGAGCACAGTAGTAGTGGTCGCAACTACCCACGCGTGCTTCGAGGGGTCATACTCAGAAGTTACCTTCGGGGGACACTGCGTCGTCTCTATCCGCTATGCCATGTTCCTCTGGAGACAGTATGGGAAAAGAAAGGGAGTGAGAACCTAACGTCTCAGTAGGAGTGCTATGCAACACCTCCATATCCATCTCCAGCCCACGTGCGGGATTTTTAAAAAGAGCGTATAACGTGGCATGTAATATGTATCTTTCTTGTAAAACATGTGTGCAAAAAGGAAAGCATATAGGAAAATAGAAGGATAACATCTTAAGTAACATCAACATAATCATAATTAAATCTAAAGAAAAAAAAAAACATAAACATCAAACTTTCATTCATGCTTTCTTCTTTCTTAACTTTTAACTTTTATGGAAGGTATTGAGCTCAAACCGGTATAAATGAGAGTCCCCTTCCCTTACCGAAGGTTCTTATCTCGAGTGTCTTGGCGATCACCTTCCCTTACCGAAGGATCATCTCGATCGATCACCCTCCCTTACCGAGGGATCATCTCGATATCTTGTCTTTGGGGGTCACCTTCCCTTACCGAAGGATCACTCCCTCAGTTCAATTTACAATCAAGGTTATTTAGACATACACAAGAAAAGAGTTATATCAACAAAGATATCTTATTATGAAAAACTGATGGGAGTTCCCTTCCCTTACCGAAGGTTCCCAAAGGATTGCCGATCACCTTCCCTTACCGAAGGATCATCTCGATTCGATCACCTTCCCTCACCGAAGGATCATCTCGATTATCTTGTCTTTGGGGGTCACCTTCCCTTACCGAAGGATCATTCCCTCAGTTCAATTTACAATTAGGTTGTTTAAACATACACGAGAGAAAAATCATATAAGAAGAGATCATGGAAGAAAAGGAACAATTGTGATAATAAAGGGATATATGAAAATCATGAGACTCTAGCATGTGTATAGATTTTCTAATTAAAAGATCTTGGTAATATAATAACATGGATTGAAAGAGGTCATATCAAAGTGCAGAAAATAGGGCATTTTAAATAATTGCACAAAATATTAAAGAAATTATGTATTCTCGATCCTAAAGGAGTAATATAATGGTGCAACGATCATATAATAAGAATAGAGTATATTATATATTTGAATAAAACATTTAAGAAAGCATGCACTCTTGACTTTGAAGGAGTAATAATAATGATATGCACATAATAGAATAGGGTATATTAAATATTTGAATAAAATATTTAAGAAAGCATGTACTCTTGACTTTAAAGGAGTAATAATGACATAATGATATGTACATAGTAGAATATGGTATATTAGATGTTTGAATAAAATATTTAAGAAAGCATGTACTCTTGGCTTTAAAGGAGTAATAATGACATAATAATATAACAGGTCACATAGATGCACATAATAGAATAGGGTATATTAAATTTTTGAATAAAATACTTAAGAAAGCATGTACTTTTTAACTCAAGAAAATATTAATATTAATCTATTGGTATAAAAGTCAATATAATTTCATGTAATAAAGTGGGGAATATTAATTAGTTGAAATAAAATAATTATAAGGAAACATGTACTCTTGACCCTAAGAAGATGTTAATGATATACTGTATAAAATATAATCTAAGTGCATATAATAAGAAAGATGGTATTTGAAATATTTGGATTAGATATTATAAGAAGCTTGTACCCTTGATCTTTAAATTAAAGGAGCAATAATAACATAATGATATAAGGGGTCATTTAGTTGCATATAATAAAATAGGGTTCTTTGAACAAGACACGAAAAGGGGCATGTACTCTCAATATTAAAGGAATAATAATAATGTAACGGTATCAAAGGTCATATAAGGGCACATAATAAAATTAGGAAATGTTAAATAATTAGATACAACATGGTAGGAAGGTATGTACTCTTAATATTAAGGGAACGTTAATGATGGAAAGCCATGTAAGTACATATGGTAGGATTATGGTACATTAAATAATAAAATATGGTAGAAAGGCATGTACTCTCAAAATTAAAGGAACGTTAATGGTATGAAAAGCCATGTAAATGCATATGGTAGAATTATGGTATATTAAATAATTGAATAAAATATAAAATCAAGAACATTTGTAATGATATGAAAAGTCATGTAATTGCACAAGGTAAAAATTAGGATATATCAAGTAATTAAACATGGTAAAAAAGGTATGTACTAATGAATCAATAGGTCATGAATGATAGAATAGATGAACATGGTCAACATGGATAAGGGATGAGAACAAGGTATTAATGCCATGTAACACATGAAAAGATAGTAATCATGCATGGATGGAAGAAAATAAACTAGAGCATACTACATGCCAACATAAGTAAGAAAGGCATAATTCCCTACTCTTTTTCCTAACGCTTCTTCGAGCTTGCCTCTTGTGTTTGCCCTCAGAATATTATTTCTTTCTAGAGAGAGAAGGGAGATGATTAGTATCTGAGATGAGTGATTTTCTACCTATGGGTGCTCCCCTATTTATATACATTTAGGGATAGGGTGGTTGGGATATTTTAAATTTCAACAGAGGGTGGTTACTAGGCTCCTATCCATAAATTCAAAATTCTAAGCTTATCTCTAACTGACTTTCGAATTTCGAATTTAATTTTTGTTTCTAGAAGGGGTGGTTGTTACATTATCACCCCCGTAAAAAAAAGAATTTGTCCCCAAATTTCATATCCGAAATTGGTCGATGAGGATTGTTAAATAACTTAGGGGTCTTATTGTAATCTCCTACTGTTGGAAAGGAAATCTTCACCATGATCGTTACCTGTAAATAATTCCGGGAACTTCTGTCTTATGTCAGCATCTCTTTTTCCATGTGTAGTCCCTTGAATTGCCACTATACCACTTTTACCAGTCGTATCGTCTTGCTCCTTAGTTGCTTCATGCTTCTGTCTACAATCTTCACGGCTGGTAGTTCAAAGGTCAGGTCGTCTTTGAGTGTTACATCCTCTTACTACAACACATGGCTTGGATCGTGCTGGTATTTTTGGAGCTAGGACACATGGAACACGTTGTGTAGTCTCGATAGATTCGTTGGTAGGGCGAGTTGGTATGTCGACTTTCCTATACGCCGGAGGATTTGGAATGGGCCCAGGTACCGGGGGCTTAGTTTCCGTACCTTAAGGGCCATTCCTACCCCGGTGGTAGGGGTGATTTTTTTAGAACACGTGATCACCCTCTTGAAATTCGAGGGGTTTTCTTCGTTGATCTGCATAGCTCTTTTGTCGACTTTGGGCGGTACGTATTCTTTCCCTTATCCTTTTGATATCTTCTGTGGTCTGTCTTACTAATTCGGGTCCTAAGTAGCCTTTCTCTTCTGGTCTATACCAGCATAAAGGAGATTGGCACTTTCGTCCGTAAAGTGCTTCATATGGTGCCATCTCGATGCTATTATGGTAACTATTGTTATAAGCAAACTTGATCGGTGGTAAGTGACTTTTCCGCTCTCCTAGTCTGTCTAGGACACAAGCTCGTAACATATCTTCCAACGACTGGATGGTCCTTTCCATTTGTCCATCTGTTTGCGGGTGGTATGACGTGCTTAAGCACAATTTTGTCTCGAACGCCTTCTGCAATGCGTTCCAAAACCTGGAGGTAAATCCGGGGTCTCTGTCCGAGACTATGGTTGATGGTACCCCGTGTAACCCCACGATCTCTTTGATATATAGCGTGGCTAGTCTTTCTAACGAGTCGGGCGCCTTGATTGGTAGAAAATGGGCAGTCTTGGTAAGCCGGTCCACAGTGACCCATATGGCGTCACGTCCTGCTTGAGTACGAGGTAGTCCCATGACGAAATCTATCGATATATGTTCTCCCACTTCCATTCTGGGATGCCAAGGGGTTGCAATACCCCCGATGGTTTCTAATGCTCGATTTTTACCTTCTGACAAACCAGACATTTATTCGCGACTGTAGCCAAATCCTTTTTCATCCCTGGCCACCAGAACATCTTCTTCAAATCATGGTACATCTTTGTCATGCCTGGGTGAATGGTAAAGTCTCTTTTATGGGCTTCTTCCGCAAATCTTGTTTTGAAGATCGCCTTCTCTTGGGACACAGATTCAACCTTGGTATCTCTATACCTTGTCTTCTCCTTTGGTGAAACCTTTCAATTTTCTTTCCTTGACAAGGCGCATGATTTCTTGAAAGTCGGGGTCGGAGCTCTGTGCCTTAGTTATTTGTTCCTTGAATTGACTTGTGACTATTAGGTGGCTCAAACGTATGCTTTCTGGAGCGAGGGTGACTTGTCAGTTCATGTCTCTGAAATTCTTTATCAACTCTGCCTCTTTTATCATCAGCCATGATGCCTTGAGTACCTTCCGACTTGGAGCGTCAGCCACCAAGTTAGCCTTCCCCGGGTGGTAGTTTAGAACAAAGTCGTAGTCTTTAAGAAACTCCATCCACCTCCCTTGTCGCATGTTGAATTCCTTCTAGTCGAACAGGTACTTTAAGTTCTTATGATCGAAGAATACTTGAAACCCAACTCCGTACAAATGGTGTCTCCATGTCTTCAGTGCAAATACTATTGCGGCTAGTTCAAGGTCGTGAATTGGATAGTTGGCTTCGTGGGTCTTTAGTTGCCTTGACGCATACGCCACTACCTTCTTGCATTGCATTAGTACGCAACCCAAAAGACATTACTGTAAACTTCGTTCGAAAAGCCATCTTCGGAATGTCTTATTCTTTTACCCTTATTTGATGATACCCTGATCTCAAGTCAATTTTTTGAAAATGCCGTTGCACCTTGTAGTTGGTCCATTAAGTCATCTATTCTTGGGAGGGGATACTTGTTCTTCACCGTGATTTTGTTGAGTTGTCTATAGTCTACGCAGAGACGCATACTGCCATCATTTTTGAACAATACTGGAGCTCCCCAGGGAGAGACGCTTGGTCTGATGAATCCCTTTTGCAGCAGTTCTTCAAGTTGGTTCTTTAGTTCAGTGAGCTCCAACGGAGCCATCCGGTAAGGGGCTATGGAGATTGGCCGTATCCCAGGCACCAATTCTTTGGAGAACTCGACTTCTCGTGTTGGGAAAAAGAGGGTATATCTTCGGAAAAGATATCTGAAAAGTCTCGTACTACTGGTATCTCACACAACTCCTGATTGGGATCTGCTTTTACCGAATTTAGTAAGGCACATTCTTGTCTCGTACTTGTACCTTTGGAGGATCTTGGAAGGTCACTTGTGTCATTTATCACTTGTGTCATGTATGGATGGAGAAAGAAAGATGACTTTTCTCTCTAACAAGACTCGATTTTTGTTGAGCCAATCCATTCCTAGGATCATGTCTAGTCCTACTAAAGGGAGGCACACTAGGTCAGCAAGGTATGACCTATCTGAAATGAGGATGCAAGTCCCCTGACAAACCTGCTGAGTTTTGACACTCTTACCGGCTGGGGTAGTCACCAATAGGACATATGGTAGTTTGGTCATGGGTAAACTGATTCTACTAGTAGCAGAGAGAGATATAAATGGATGAGAAGCATCAGTATCGTAAAGAATAGTTAAAGGAACTCCATTAATTATGCACTTATCCTTGATTCAATCTTCTGACTGGTGGGCTCCTTTGGCTTGCCATAGGTTTCCTGTTCATGGGTAACTATAAGGAGAAGTTCTATCAGTCGTACCTTCTAAAACAGGATCTCTAGGATCGACTTTGCTCTGATACCAATAATGTAACATCCTAAGTTAATATTCTACCTTTAAAGGCTTTTAAGTAGGGTGTCACACTTAATATGAAAAAGCAAAGAACTAAATTGTTAGTTAAGAAAAGAAGGAAAACACGCGCGAAACTTTGGGTGGAAATCGAGTAGTACTAAAAGGATGAAATTGAACAAAACTCAAAGGGGTTCAAGCAAACATAAAAGAATTCCCATGAACACGGTTCTAAAGGAGATAGTGCTTAAAGGTAACTATGACGAAAAGGAAACTAACGCATCCTAACTAGTTTCATCGAAGAAACTTCCATCCTTGTGTCATGTCCTATCCTTGGCTCGGGTTGTCGGATTCCTCTTCCTCGATTTTGGAGTCAGACTCGAGGTGTACCACCTTAGATGACCGCTTCTTAGATGCTGAAGCGTTCCTATCTAGGAAGGTTACGACGGGCAGCTGGGGTTCTTCTTCCACGAACTCTCGATCTAAGTAGATAGTTTGGAGCACGGTAGTAGTGGTCGCAACTACCCACGCGTGCTTCGAGGGGTCATACTCAGAAGTTACCTTCGGGGGACACTGCGTCGTCTCTATCCGCTGTGCCATGTTCCTCTGGAGACAGTATGGGAAAAGAAAGGGAGTGAGAACCTAACGTCTCAGTAGGAGTGCTATGCAACACCTCCATATCCATCTCCAGCCCACGTGCGGAATTTTTAAAAAGAGCGTATAACGTGGCATGTAATATGTATCTTTCTTGTAAAATATGTGTGCAAAAAGAAAATCATATAGGAGAATAGAAGGATAACATCTTAAGTAACATCAACATAATCATAATTAAATCTAAAGAAAAAAAAAACATAAACATCAAACTTTCATTCATGCTTTCTTCTTTCTTAACTTTTAACTTTTATGGAAGGTATTGAGCTTAAACCGGTATAAATGAGAGTCCCCTTCCCTTACCGAAGGTTCTTATCTCGAGTGTCTTGGCGATCACCTTCCCTTACCGAAGGATCATCTCGATCGATCACCCTCCCTTACCGAGGGATCATCTCGATATCTTGTCTTTGGGGGTCACCTTCCCTTACCGAAGGATCACTCCCTCAGTTCAATATACAATCAAGGTTATTTAGACATACACAAGAAAAGAGTTATATCAACAAAGATATCTTATTATAAAAAATTGATGGGAGTTCCCTTCCCTTACCGAAGGTTCCCAAAGGATTGCCGATCACCTTCCCTTACCGAAGGATCATCTCGATTCGATCACCTTTCCTCACCGAAGGATCATCTCGATTATCTTGTCTTTGGGGGTCACCTTCCCTTACCGAAGGATCATTCCCTCAGTTCAATTTACAATTAGGTTGTTTAAACATACACGAGAGAAAAATCATATAAGAAGAGATCATGGAAGAAAAGGAACAATTGTGATAATAAAGGGATATATGAAAATCATGAGACTCTAGCATGTGTATAGATTTTCTAATTAAAAGATCTTGGTAATATAATAACATGGATTGAAAGAGGTCATATCAAAGTGCAGAAAATAGGGCATTTTAAATAATTGCACAAAATATTAAAGAAATTATGTATTCTCGATCCTAAAGGAGTAATATAATGGTGCAACGATCATATAATAAGAATAGAGTATATTATATTTGAATAAAACATTTAAGAAAGCATGTACTCTTGACTTTGAAGGAGTAATAATAATGATATGCACATAATAGAATAGGGTATATTAAATATTTGAATAAAATATTTAAGAAAGCATGTACTCTTGACTTTAAAGGAGTAATAATGACATAATGATATGTACATAGTAGAATAGGGTATATTAGATGTTTGAATAAAATATTTAAGAAAGCATGTACTCTTGGCTTTAAAGGAGTAATAATGACATAATAATATAACAGGTCACATAGATGCACATAATAGAATAGGGTATATTAAATTTTTGAATAAAATACTTAAGAAAGCATGTACTTTTTAACTCAAGAAAATATTAATATTAATCTATTGGTATAAAAGTCAATATAATTTCATGTAATAAAGTGGGGAATATTAATTAGTTGAAATAAAATAATTATAAGGAAACATGTACTCTTGACCCTAAGAAGATGTTAATGATATACTGTATAAAATATAATCTAAGTGCATATAATAAGAAAGATGGTATTTGAAATATTTGGATTAGATATTATAAGAAGCTTGTACCCTTGATCTTTAAATTAAAGGAGCAATAATAACATAATGATATAAGAGGTCATTTAGTTGCATATAATAAAATAGGGTTCTTTGAACAAGACACGAAAAGGGGCATGTACTCTCAATATTAAAGGAATAATAATAATGTAACGGTATCAAAGGTCATATAAGGGCACATAATAAAATTAAGGAATGTTAAATAATTAGATACAACATGGTAGGAAGGTATGTACTCTTAATATTAAGGGAACGTTAATGATGGAAAGCCATGTAAGTACATATGGTAGAATTATGGTACATTAAATAATAAAATATGGTAGAAAGGCATGTACTCTCAAAATTAAAGGAACGTTAATGGTATGAAGAGCCATGTAAATGCATATGGTAGAATTATGGTATATTAAATAATTGAATAAAATATAAAATCAAGAACATTTATAATGATATGAAAAGTCATGTAATTGCACAAGGTAAAAATTAGGATATATCAAGTAATTAAACATGGTAAAAAAGGTATGTACTAATGAATCCATAGGTCATGAATGATAGAATAGATGAACATGGTCAACATGGATAAGGGATGAGAACAAGGTATTAATGCCATGTAATACATGAAAAGATAGTAATCATGCATGGATGGAAGGAAATAAACTAGAGCATACTACATGCCAACATAAGTAAGAAAGGCATAATTCCCTACTCTTTTTCCTAACGCTTCTTCGAGCTTGCCTCTTGTGTTTGCCCTCAGAATATTATTTCTTTCTAGAGAGAGAAGGGAGATGATTAGTATCTGAGAGGAGTGATTTTCTACCTATGGGTGCTCCCCTATTTATATACATTTGGGGATAGGGTGGTTGGGATATTTTAAATTTCAACAGAGGGTGGTTACTAGGCTCCTATCCATAAATTCAAAATTCTAAGCTTATCTCTAACTGACTTTCGAATTTTGAATTTAATTTTTGTTTCTAGAAGGGGTGGTTGTTACAGGTGGCAGATGTGGTGGATGTGGCAAATGCACTAGCAAACCAGTAGGCGTTTGAGGAGCTGACTTTCATGCGGTCATTGGATTTGGAAGCCATGCATGCACCGGAGTTTCCTCAACATGTAAATGCAGGTATGTCATTATTTTAAATTAAGATTTGTTAAACTATGATTTGTGCATAGATTTTGAGTTTAGGACAAATATTTAAAACAACGATAAATAGACAAAATATAGCATATAATTAGTACTTGTTTAATGTTTAATTATCAAGTAAACATGTATGTTGAGAAATTTAGTATTTTTCATTGTTGTGTGATTATTAGTTTATTAAATATCATTTTTAATGACCTAGTTGATAAACTTATTAACTTTGGTATGATTTATTCTTGATTTACAGATCATATATTTTATTAATGCGACACATATTTAACAATTATTTATGGAACTATAAAATTTGTGACGTGATTGCAGCAGAGCTTCCTGTTATGACGGATGGTGAATTTAGCGTGGGAATAGAATTCAGTTCTAGGGAGGCAGTAGGCGATGAAAGATTATACCATTCGTAGAGGTGTAGATTACCGGGTGCATGAGTCAGAACCGACGACATTCTATGCTAAATGTACCCAGTATGGCGCATGCTGTGATTGGCTGATCAGGGTGAGCAAAATGTCCAGAAAATACTGCTGGAAGATAAGGAGGTACAATGGCAATCACACCTGCACTAGGGCCACTATTTCTCAAGATCATTCGAAGCTAGATTCGAACACAATTGCAAAAGCAATAAAGCCATTGGTAGAAGTTGACCCATCTATAAAGGTGAAAGCAGTGATTGCGGAAGTACAGTCGGCGTAAGGAATGGTAGCCGGATCCAAGCCCAGGTAAGCAAAAGTGTCAGCGGATCATTAATCTCCTTACAGTCGACTCGAGTTGCCCTACACAACGCTCTATAAAGGTGTGCCAGGCATGCCGATCCCCAGCTAAACTGTATGATCACAGCAAAGTTACAGAGTAACGGCAGAAACTTTCAGTGCACCCTTGCTCTAGACTTATCCCCAAATATAACGATACCAAATAATAACATTATATGGCACTTCACGTACCTCTGAATCTAAATATCGTCAGCCAACACTAAATGATCTTTCAGTGCTCGAAACCATGTCAACTTGATGAAACTTCCACTACACACTGTCTTCCTAGGTGCAACACCAAACTGATCCAAGCATTCAACCTATAACGCCTTATAACTGTTGAGTGTCGGTCCTGTAACTGGCAAACCATTCGTCGGAAGACCAAAAATAATCGCCACGTCCTCCAATGTCGCTGCACACTCACCAACCGGTAAATAGAATGTGTGAGTCTCAGGGCGCCATCTCTCGATCAGAGCATTAACCAATACCGACTGACATTGGACAATTTCAATCTAAAAAACATGATAAAAACCTGTCTCCCATAATGTCCATCTACAATCTAATTGTACCGGTCTGACGGTATGTAGTAGTCATATTGCAACATCCGTAAACCCTACAAAACATAGCCATAGACCACATTTAACAAATATAACCTTATTTAATTAACAAATTAAATTTATCAAAGTCACATTTTCATTATCACATAACCAGTAAAACATAATCATGTTAACAACTATATTATTAACTACTCAAAATACACTAACTTTATTTTACAAAAAATTCACATCTATATTTTTTACAATCTAATTGTTATCAATAAATCTTAAATATAAATTTAATTATTTTTAGATGCATTAAAATACCTATTTTAATGTCTAAAATAATATTATTTTATCATAACAACTCTTATTTCTTATTTTATATTTATATAGCACTAATAATAATAATACATCAATTAAGTAAGTATTTATTCTATTCTATTTTATATATATTTTATATTATACTCATAATAATTATTTTATTATCGTACCTAGATCTTAATAAAAATTATTACTACAATAAAATTATTTATTACAAACAATTAACACTAATTAATTAATTTATTATCACACGTTTAATCATAATAAAACTTATTACTATATTCTTATAATAATTAATTCACTACCACACGTGTATAATCTTAATAAAATTATTACCACAATCTATTAATAATAATAATTAATTTATTATCATGCATCCATAATCTTCAAAAAAAATTATTATTACACTAATTTCTAACTAACAATATTACTAGAATTATTTTACTACTAATATGTAAGATTATCACTATTATTTTAATTAAATTAAAATATTTAAAAATTATTACTACGTTATTTTCTAATATTATCAACATAATAAACAATTAATCTAACATTATTACTATTATTTTAGGTAAATCAAAATGATTAAAGATTATTACTACTATACTAATCTCTAATATTTTTACTATAATAAACTACTAATTTTTAATATTATAAGTATTATTTTAATTAAATTAAAATATTTAAAAACAAAAACTTACATAATTAGAATGATCAAGATAATTAACAATGTGAAATTTCGGACAATTGACATCTTTTACTCTCCTTCTTCTTAACATTGTTAGGTAGTGGTCTATTTTTTTTTGAAGGTCCGATTTGGGTTCAACAATGGAGAAGAATGAATGAAAGTGAAGGTGGTGAAGTTGGAGTATTAAGGTTGAACGAAAGTGAAGGTGAGGAATGATGTATTCAGTTTTGGGTGTATACAAACAAGAGGGGCCGTAGCTTGCATGCTTGACGCGTGGGTGGTGGAGCACAAATCGGACCATCCGATTTGTGTACCTGTCCAATCTTAAATCGGACTGTTCGATTACTGATTTTAAATTGGACCATCCGATTTTTCGATCATAGCCGTCACATTTGAGTGAAATATCCTATACTCTCATAATCCTGTTATACACCTTATGTCTCCTAATATCAAAAATAAAAAAGTGTCAATTTTGGACTTCTTTATTTGTATGATAAATTTTATTTTATTTTTTATAATATTTTTCTTTAATATTCTGTCATGTATATTATTATTTTCATAAAATTTTTATTATTTTTTGTTCATATAATTTTTTTATTATTCTTTTTTAATATAATTTTTTTTACTTTGTATTCTAATTCTATTAATCTCATTTAAAAGACTAAATTAAATTAAAAAATTAGCACAAAAATAATTTTAGAATCATAAATAATAAACAACTATAACTAAAAGAATATTAAAAAATACTGAAAATATTAAAAAATATTAAAATTTATTTAAATATTTAAAATAAAATAATAAAATAATTTAAAATAATTATTTAAATTTATGTCTTTTTCAATAATTTTTTATTTATAAATAATTTTAAATAATATAATTCAAACAACATTTAATTTATTATAACTTTTTAATATAATAATTATTAAATATAAATCACATTATCACCAATTTATTTTTAATTAAAATTATACAAATTTTTATTTATAAATTTTAATCCAAACACATAATTGTACATTGAACATGCAAAACGCGTCCCAAGGTGTAGGTCTGTGGGTCAACTTTCCTAATGCCTAGTGGGATTGGGGTGCAAGGTGAGAAAAGAGTGGAATGATACTTTTATGGCAAGGAATTTATAAAAAATATAAAATAAATATTAATTTTAAAAATTTAAAATATTATAAATATTAATTTTTAAGTATTATAAAAGACTTTATAAAAAATATAAAATAAATATTAATTTAAAATTTTTTTTGTATATTCGACATCCTAAAATTTAAAATTTCTTTTATTCATTTTCTGAAAGAAAATATTTAAAATACTTATTGACAAATTTTTGAACTTAAATTCACTATCATTGATTTAGTACATTAATAGTGAATTTAAGTTGTCAAAGAGAGGTACGAAGTTGGTGAAATATTCCACCAGTTTTGATGTCCCTCTCTAATGAATGCGTTGCATTTGACATTGCCACGTGTCCTTTCTAGCACTGTCGCAGGTACAAGGTTAGGGACCATGACTACCATATTCGCAATATCAAGAAAATAAATAAAAGTATTAACTTCTTAAATTTTTTTATATAAAATTAATAATTAAAAATTATTAAATAATTTATAAATTTATTATATATGAGTTTCTCTCTATCGAAAGACCTTGTTTCCGCCAACTCCACCATTTGTTGTTCCTTCATAAATTAGTGTTTTTAAGTTTTTTTTTTTTTTATAAATAAATTTTTGTCTAATTTTCTGTCTCACAATATTTGTTATTATCATTCATTCTAAATTTCTCATTTTTTATGCAAAGTTTATTATTATATTCCCGATTATATTCTTATTACACTGATTATATCTTCTTAGTGAAGGGGAAAATTTTGTATTTTGATAAACAAGTGAAAGAGCAAATGTATATTGAAATAGTAATATATGATTTTGTAAGTTATTTTATGCTTATAATACAACAAATTAAATCCTAACCTAACTATCGTGACACTAGAAACATTTGACTTTTTGTCATGAACAAGTTTAAGGTTGTAATAATAGCATATTGTTGAAAAAAGTATTGTAAACCTTTTTATTAAGCAATGGTGATAATAAATCGATCAGAATCCAATCTAGTTTAATCCAACCGGTGTGTATAACAATTATGTTCAATAACCTTGTATGAATGGGTTACTTGATAATCGATATTGGGGGAGAAAAAAAGGTTTTATGGAACCCTCTAATTAATATGTTTAAACATAAAAAGCAATCCTTCCAGCTCGATTCGAACCAAACCACATTTTTTCTGGTCGGTTCGGATTAGTGGACCAATTGGTTAAATCTGTTTGTATATCAAGTAGTCGGGAGGTGGTAGATACTAGATAGTAGATACCAGACTTTTTTATATAAATAAATATTTAAAAAATATTAATTTCAGATATACACGTACGACATCAATTTATTCCACAAATGTGCAGGATCAATTTTTAGAAGGCGCCTGCAAAATAGTATTGCACTATAAATTATGGGTGATGACAGTGAAATGGAACTGAAACCAGCAGCCATCAGTATTTCGCGGCTGACATCCAGGAAATGACACATTCCAAAGTATGGCGAGCACGAATTGGAATACCTCAAGAGCAGCGCCAACAAAATGACCCATTGTGCATGTGGGACTAAAATAATTAGAGAAATTAAATTTAGACTTTGATAATACAGTTGATAAATAAATTGGTAAAGCACTATCTTAATTTTTATATTCGAATTAAATTTTAATTTTGTGTTTAATATTTAAAATTTTATTTTTGTCTCAAATATTTTATATTTTATTTTTAATCAATATTAAAAAAATTTAAAATTTTTGAGTTTTTATTATTATAAATTTTTGATATTTTATGTACTTGTTTTAGAGATTTTTAATATTCTTGTACTATTAGTACTCATATTTTTAGTAAAAATATTATATATACATCAATAATTAAATACTAAATTAATTGGTATGCAATTATACATAAATATTATTTAACTTATTTTAAAGTCTAAATTATAATTTTAACTTAATTTTTTATTTTAAATATTTATATAAATGATACTATTTCTACTCATTATCACTATTTTTTATAGAGTAGCAAATTTATAAATTTAAAATTGATATAAAGTAAAAATATTATATATAAAATATAAAGATGTAAATGATGGACACTCAATGCAATTTGATAAAATAATAAATAAAAAAGAAAGTGTACATTTTTTATATCCACAAGTAAAAATATATATAATTTTTTACTTTATATCAATTTTAAATTTGAAAATTTTCTACCTTATAAAAAATAGTGATAATGAGTAGAAATAGTATCATTTATATAAATATTTAAAATAAAAATTAAGTTAAAATTATAATTTAGACTTTAAAATAAGTTAAATAATATTTATGTATAATTGCATACCAATTAATTTAGTATTTAATTATTGATGTATATATAATATTTTTACTAAAAATATGAGTACTAATAGTACAAAAATATAAAAAATCTCTACAATAAAGAGTACACAAAATACCAAAAATTTATAATAATAAAAACTCAAAAAATTTAAAATTTTTTAATATTGATTAAAAATAAAAAATAAAAAATAAAAAATAAAATATTTGAGACAAAAATAAAATTTTAAATATTAAACACACAATTAAAATTTAATTCGAATATAAAAATTAAAATAGTGTTTTACTAATTTATTTATCAATTATAATTATTTTAGTCCCACATGCACAATAGGCTATTTCGCTTGCGATGTTGTTGAGGTGCTCCAATTCGTGGTCGCCATGCTTGGAATGCGTCATTCCTGGATACCAGCCGCGAAATGCTGATGCCTGCCAGTGTTAGCTCCATTTCATTGTCACCACCCATAATTTGTAGTGCAACACCATTTTGTAGGCGCCTCTCAAGAATTAGCTCTGCACATTTGTAGAATAAATTAATACCGTGCGTATATCTGGAATTAATGTTTTTTAAATATTTATTTATATAAAACCAAGCCGAAATAGTTATTTCGCGAAATTTGTTTTGAAAACAATTTTAAAAATTATTATATTATATATACACAAAAAAATCAATTATTAAATTAATTTTTAATATAAAATATATATCAACATATAAAATATATAATATAAATAAATTAAATAATATATAATAATAATTTAGTCACCAAAAAAAATATACAATAATAATTTATTAGCTAATTTTTTATGCGTATATAATATTTTTGTTTTAAAAAAATATTGGTTACATCTTATAAGAATAATTTGAATAATAAAATGTTATTTACATATTAAAATTAGGTATTAAAATTAATTATTATATATTATATATAAATATATATAATTTAATTTATTTTTAATATATAATTTATATTTTAATATATTTTATATTAATAATTAATTTTAATAACTAATTTTAATTTACATTTAATATTATTGCTTTAGGAATGTGTTCAGGTTGTATCTCAAAGAAGAAATAA
This sequence comes from Arachis stenosperma, assembly GCF_014773155.1. Classification (NCBI taxonomy): domain Eukaryota; kingdom Viridiplantae; phylum Streptophyta; class Magnoliopsida; order Fabales; family Fabaceae; genus Arachis; species Arachis stenosperma. The sequence goes on from NC_080386.1 coordinate 121,482,197, forward strand.
TTCAACCATTAATTAGAGAAAGTTATTGAATATTTATAAAGGTTGGATTAAACAAAAATAAACTAGAATATAATAAATTAATGTAAAAAGGTGCTAACAAGAGAAAATTCACCTAACAAAAACTACAAAATATTATAATTTTGGTATATTATTAGAGTAAAATAATTTTATATATGTATTTAATTACGTAAAGTTATATTAGTTAAAATAATTATATTTTATGAAAAAGTTGAGGAGGTAGTATTTTTATTAAAATTGTATTTAATTAGTAAAAAAAATAATAATTTTATACTATTAAATATAATCTCATACCATTAAAAATATTAACAATGACTAATTGATAGTTACAGATTATAAAATATGCTTGTCCCTAACACTCTTCATATTTTATATTAATCGCGTGAATGATTATCAAAAGAACGAATGTGATTATGTAACTGTAAAATTGTCGGTACTTCAAAATTAAATATATTATTTCATATATTTTTAATATATATTTTATATTTTAATATATTTTTAATAACTAATTTAGTATATAATTTTGTGTGTGCATGAAATATGGTCATAAAAGCTATTATCATTCTCTTATTTTAATTAATATATTCATAATCTGACACGCTTTGATAAATTAACCAGTAAGACATGAAAGGCTTATTGGAATTTATTATCTTGATTAATACGGTCTTGAGTAGGATTAAAAATAATTGTTAAAAAATTAAGAATATTAAAAAACATAAACATCATTTGTTTTTGTTTTTGTTTTTTTTTTTTATTAAAACTCAAACTCATCCTATTAACGGACAATTATGTTGAAGAGAATATTTTATTTAAAAAAATGTGCATGACACGGTAGGTGTTGGGAGTGGCATGCAGAAAGAAAAGAAGGATGAACCTTAACAGACGATTTGACCATATTACCCCTGGACCCTCTTAAGAATTACACATAGACAAGGATGAACAAGCGTCCTGGGTGCTTCTGCCACTTCTTGAAGACCTCAATTCTCAGAAAAACCCGCACATAAGAGAAGAGAAGAGAGATCAAAGTGTTCAAACTTAAGATGAGGTGAAACTCACGCTCTCTCCTCTCATTGCCACGTGTAACTCCTCATAAAAACACGACACACCCCCAACAACATCGTCATCAATGTGTTATTCACTCTTCTTTTTCTTCTTCTTCTTCTCTTCCATATCAAATTTGCAGCCCCCACACACTTACTTTTTGTTGTGACATTCCCACTGTGTGAGTGAGTTTTCCTCATTTCTCAATTCTTATGTTTTTGTTTTGGTTTTGGTTTTTGTTTTTGTTCTCTCTTCTTGTTATTATTATCAGTAATCCTGTTAGGTACCCTGTCCCATTGTTTTTTGTTTTTTAACTCGCAATTCCCATTTGGGGATGTGACTTTTGTTGACAAAGATTTAAGCTTTTTTGGTGTAGTTAGTTTCTTTTTTAATGTTTATCTCATTTTGTGTAATCATCATTGCTCTATTCTCCTTGTTAGGTAGAGTTTGGAGCTATTTTAAGGTTACCATCATTTCAAATTCTGATTTTCTGCCTAACTTGTTTCTGCATAATGCATGTCCTTTGTTTATTTTTTGATTAATTGTTATCATTATTCTAATTATTGTTGTTGTTATTTTTTTCCTCTTCAGAGAGAACTCTAGGTGTCTTCTATTGAAGGCCTTTTCTTTCTTTATTTCTTCCGCTTTGAGTTCAATGGAGGTAATGCTGAAAAAAAAAAGAAAATGTTGAATTTTTCTCCTCATGCAATGCAACAAAACTAATTAAGAAAACTTTGATTATTTCAGACAGTTTATGGTGAGGAACAGATGAAGTGCAGCAACAAAATAGACCTGACATTGAAGCTGTCACCTTGTGGTGATGAGAAAGAAGAAGAGAGGAGGAGGAAGCTGAAGAGGTCATTATCAGTGATGAATGATGGAAGCATCACATTTCTGCCATGTCTGAACAGATCAAGCTCTTTGCCATCAGAGGCTGAGGATGGCAATGGCAAGAGAATGCTGCATGAAAGGCTTAGGAGGATTGCTGTGGCTGTCAATGGTGCCAACTTCTTTCAAGTCAAGTCACTTTTAAATCCTTCCGGGAATTCAAACCATATGCAGGGTAACATGCTAACATACTAACATTTTTGTTGTTCTGTTTTGGTTGTTGTCAAATGTCAAGTGTTACATAGAAATTGTGTTTTTGTTTCTGTCTCCAATATGTGCTACTTTCATGCAAATGTGGAAACTACATTATATATATAGGTAGATCTATGCTTGCAAAAACATGTTAGAGTTGAAAGTCCTAAGGGATAGAAACAGAACATTTCATTGGTTTGAATGTGCTAATCAAAGCATAGGCTATGGAGAATGAAAGTTAACTCCTTGTTAAGAAAGAAAGAATCTCTCTTATGTTAAGATCCATGACTTAACATTATAACTTGTTGATTTGTTAACTGTTGTGTCACATAATCCTGTTTACTGATTTGTGCAGATGCACATAAGGCACAATCAAGCTCAGCTAAAGGACCCAACCTCAACAACAATGCATCAACCACGAAAAGAAATGATTCCATGGCTTCCAAGAAAACAACAAACATCAATGCAAAGGCGGTCGACCTCATCGACCTCAACACCAAAGCATCAACCACAGAGCAAAACAATTCCTTGGCTTACAAGAAAACAACCATCACCGATGCAAAGGAGGCGGAAGGCCTTGACCTCGACACCAATGCATCAACCACGAAGAAAAATGATTGCCTGACTTCCAAGAAAACAATAAACACAGATTCAAAGGAGAAGATTCCAGACAAGAGATTCAAGCTAGGGAACTACTGCAGCCTGAAAGGGGATGTGATGGAGATCCTTAGGCAGATACCGAGTGTGACGACGACAGGAGACGGCCCTAACGGGAGAAGAGTAGAAGGGTTTCTATATAAGTACAGGAATCGCCAAGCTTGCATTGTGTGTGTTTGCCATGGTAACTTCCTCACTCCAGCAGAGTTCGTTATGCATGCTGGTGGCAAGGAAGTGGAAAACCCAATGAAGCAAATCACTGTTTATTTCAGTCCATTCTAGAGGTAATCAAGTTGGATTCATAACTATGAATCTTAGATTAGTATGTAGAGGGAGAGTGGAAATTGTCAATCAAAACTATCTTTTATTAGTTTAACTTCCATAATTAGTCATGGTTTTAAAATTAAAAAAAAAAATCGCCACCCCATAATTCTATGCATAGATCAATCATATCCGAATGCCACCAAATTCACCTAGTTTAAGGAGGTTCAAAAAGAGAGAGAGTAACAACAATCTGTACCCTATCAGAATAGATTAATTTGTTTAATTTGTTTAACATCGGTGGTTAAGAATGAGCACAATATTTATTGTTTTTAGTCAATAATATTTAAAAGTGTTAGACTATTCGATTAAATGTGTTGCACTATTGGTTTTAAAGTGATGGCTAATACAACTTAAAATTGTTCACCCTTAAATTTTTCTCTAATACTAATATCACTTTGATCTAATACTAATATCACTTTGATCAATCTATACATTGGTTGGTTGTTTGGTTTAAGTTGCACAATTACCTTGCTCATCTATGATGTATATTCCTCATGTAATAGTAACAATTTTTAAATACAAGATTCACAGATCCCTTTGGATGAATTTGTTTGACCACCGCAAATATATTAAGTGATTGTTATGGTGTCTAAAAGTGTTTGCCTAACTTACTAAAAAGGATTAAAAATTAATATTTAATTTTAAAAATATAAAAATAAATAATTATTAAATATTCAAAAATTACCATGAAAAGTAAGTTAGTCAAAAATTAGGCACCAAGTTATAGGCACCATAGAATTCACCAATATATTATTCATTGATTAGTTAGTCTCTATCAAAGAGGTTGTTCTTTTTCGTGCTAAGCATTTTATTACTAGTAATTCAATTCTGCTATTTTTTACAAAGCAATTCCTCTCTCCTAAATCTGAAAAATTCTTTATGAGAAAGTTTAGGGGCTAGTAATTTTTGTGTTTTGTGGCTAGTACTTAACCATTAAAAGAAAAGTGAGTGATTTTCTACCATTGGATGTAATCTCATACCATTAAAAATACTATTGATGGCCAATTGATAGTTACAAAACACAAAAATTGTTGGTCCCTAGCACTCCTCATTGTTTATTACATAATCATGAATAAACGTCCTACTAAAATACGTCATCAAAATTTTTAATTACGACTGCATAAATTAATCATAATTGATTACCAACAAATTTGAGATCCTACATTGTATTAGAGTAAATTTGACTAGAATGCTATGGAGTTTCGTTGCATGCATGGTTGGAGGAGACATTCAGAAATATGGTTGGAGGAGACGTTCAGAAATACAGGAGTCAACGGGGATGAGGTGGTTGAATGCGAGTCAATGGGGGTGAGGTGGTTGCATGCATGGTTGGAGGAGACGTTCAGAAATACAGGAGTCAATGGGGATGAGGTGGTTGAATGCGAGTCAATGGGGGTGAGGTGGTTGAATGCGATAAGGCGACAAAATCATGCAAATCTAAAAGAATCATGCAAATCTTTTAGGCCATTTGTTTGTTGTCTTAACCAGCAATTGACAAAGACACAACAGCACATAAGCATAAATATACACAAATTTTTTTATCTTGTTTGATAATATTATACATAATACTACACAGGTATCCACAAATTTATCAAAATGACAAATTTATCCTCACCAATAATATCACTGTATCCACACTATCACCATCTATAGCCACCATCACCATATTACTACCATTATCAGATATATTATCTTTATCATCATCTATAATTATCAAAAAATTATTGATAAATTTTTTAATAATCACCATTTAATTCAAAAAATAAAAGACAGAGAAGACAGAGGTAATAACCACACTAACCATAACCAAAATTAAAAAAAAAATCACAGGAGAATGAAAGAAATGAAGGAGACGGTGAGAGAAAGGGCAGAGAAAGGTGTTATGATTTTCTGAGTCACAAGTGTTGGATGGTGACACTGACTTGCTGTATCGAGAGGGTTGGATGGTGTTATGATTTGCTGTGGGTTGAACGGTGGTGTGACTCTGTGTCGCGAGGGATGGACGATGAGGGCGACAGATCTGGACAAGTGGTGGCAGCGATACAGAGGTGGTGCATATCTAAAAAAGTCAACGACAGAAGAACATGGAGGAGACACAAATTTAAGAACACAACAAAGAAGAGTGCGGTGATGGAGTGAGAGAGTACCATCGAAGGAGGGAGGCATGGCAGCGACGAGATCTATGGCAAAGGAGAAGAATCTGAAGAGAGGTAGAAGACTGACGGAGAAGGAAAAGAGAATAGAGAAAGGGGTTAGGATAGGATTGAAGTAAGGATAAGGCTGAAACTTTTAAAATTAACTAAGGATAAAAGTTGAAAAAATTGTGTCTCATAAGTTGTATCTCAGTGTCTCAGTTCTAAAGAGAGACATTGAAAACATGTATTCTGAGTGTATCTATATACCACCGTGTCTATTCAAAATTCGTATCTCAGCGAACAAATAGTGCACGTGTACCATCGTGTCTATGTCTAAGCAAACAAACGCGGCCTTAGTGTTGGTCGTATTTTGATTGATTCGTGTATAATGGACTTGATCAATGAATAGATTCATATAACAATTGGGACTAGTGGTTTTGATGTGTTTGTAAAAGAAATTGGTAGTGAGGTATATAGAGTGACGTATTCCTTGGAGTGTAATCAAGTAATGGAAGGAAGAGATCATGCTTCAAAGAATGGGAACGGAAAGCCTAGTGATACTAGCTGGAAGCCGTCATTGAAGGGTTGGGCTGCAACGGCCGAGATAGTGGTGGACGTGGTTAGAGAGTATGAGAAGGACAAGAGCAGGATGGTAATTCCAAATATGGATTTGAATGAATGGAATAAAACTATTTCAAAAAAGGAAACGGATCAAAAGACATTAACGGAAGTTACTAAGGGGTGTGGATTCTAAGAGATTTGATGCAGATAGTGAGAATTCTGACCAAACAATCTCTTGTAGCTATGAATATAACGGTGGAAGATCAAATTTAAAGAGTAACACTAATAATAATGAGATAATATGTGAAAGTGTGAGACCCATTACACCAAATCATATGAGGAAGAGTTCAACATGCATTTTGGGCCAACAAATCATAAGCCCAAATAAAGAAAGGGACTTTGGGCTGGTTTTGGATAAGTCTCAAAGAATGAAGCATGGGCTGGTCTTGGAATGCACTCAAGGAATGGATCAAGTCAGAGATGCACGAGCAGGTGATAACAATGTATCTCCTCATCCGTCAAATTCAGCGGCGCAGCCGGGGAATGCTTAGGTTGTGCATGGTAGTTGCGATACGGTGGAAGAGGATGGAATCGAACATGGTTCAGGGACCCAGATCATGATAAAAAGTGAAGAGGACGTCTCTTTTGTCGTAGACGCAGCGACATCAAGATTGAGAAAGGGGAAACAAGTCATGATACCGTCAATGGAGATAAATGCTAGAACATCTAAGAGGCCGTGGACAGATGGAGAAGGAAGCAACAAAATATAGAACTAAACGGAAGAATATCAAGAGTGTGGCGGTTGTAAGGAAGCACAAGTTGAAGAGGGTCATTGTGTGTCAAACTTGAGAGGTGTAGCAACGACTCTAGATGATGTATGTTCAGAAAAAAAAGAAGAACAACATAGTGATGGAGAATCAAATAATTCTGATATGGATGCAAGCAATGTTATGAAGAAGGAGGAAGAACGAAAGAGATGGGAGGAAGACATGGATAAGAACAGGAAAGTATGGAAGTTAGCCACAGAGATAGGGGCCATTCAGTATAACGTTGATGATGACATTGTAGCTATCTTGCAAGAGCAGAATGAAGCTTTAGCGAATAAAAGAAGATTTGCTAAGCAAAAGGAGAAGGTAAGAAGGAGCTAACCAAAGAATTGCAAAAAAGTGTGTAATAAGAACTCAAATGATTTTTAGTTCTTGGCATTGAGTTTGGTAAAATTTGTTTTTTTTTTTTTTTAAAAAAAGTAAAAACCCGTAAGATGGATATGCTAGGATTAATAGAGAGCTGGTTGTAACAAAATTTGATGTAAAAAAAAAATTCAGAAAAACAAAGGAGTGGAATGGGAGTTTGTGGAGTCTGAAGAATATGGGGAGTATTGTTAATGTGGGATGAAAATATTTTTAGAATGAAAAACTGATACAAAGAAGAAAGGTGGATGTGTGTAGAAGGAGGTGAGGGAGAAAATGATTAGTGGGTTGTGAATGATACTTGGGAGGTTTATGGCTACAGTGTGGTAGTTTGAAAGGCACATTTCAAAGGCTTTTTTCGATTTCAAACAAAAAAGGATCTGTTATAAGGTAATATGGGTTTTGGGATGGGATAGAATGGGTTTGAAACTTCAGTTGGAGAAGAGAACTACTATACCAAGAAAACTGGAACTATTAAATGAACTACATGGTGTCTTGCAATTGATAAAGTTGTTAAGAGATATAGAGGTCATTGTGGTGTAAAAATTTGAAAAAATATACTCTACTACTATCTTCTTTGTGCAAGTGTTACAGGAAGAGACAGTACCATAAGACATGTCAAGTTTTAGTTTCACTAAAGATATATGGAAATGATTGGTTGCACCAGGAGGAAGATATTGAGGATAGATTGAGTAGATTGGGTATAATTGAGCAAAATGATTCAATTTGTTCCTTTTATTTTCTATTTCAATTCTAATGTATCTTTCTTGTTCAATTTTAATGATACGCAAAAAGGATAAACAAAATGACATGAATTGAAATTGAATAAGAAAGATACATTAAAATTAAAACAGAAACAAAAAAGATAGGCTGAAATTAAATACAAAGAGAATCACTCTACTTTCTATCCATTTCTTGATGCAACAAGAAAGCAACTCATCAACGTAATTTATCCACATCATAGTTTGTGAATTGAATCGAAGGGACTCTTCACCCCGTGCAACAAGAGAAGGACTCACTCAACCTCTCTTGTCCACACTATGGTTTCATCACAAAAACGAAAAAGTGCTTTGGCACTTCTAATCACTTAATACTATGACTACAATAGCTAAGGAGGTATTTATAACATCTTATTAGGATAAAACATAGAAAACTCTAAAGCCCACAAACATAAAGCCCAATCTAGTAACTAAATAAACAAAAATCAGAATACATCAAAATAAACTAATTACTTTTAAATAATATTTGATCTCTTCATATCACAAACATTTGAAGCATATATCACACCATCTCCTTGTATCTCTCTTGGTTAGTTTCCCAAGTCATTTCTTTCATGGTTAGGTCTCTCATCACTCTAACCCTCGTTGATCGACAATCGGACCTATTCAAATTAGAGGTATACCGGTTAATTCCCTGCTCGTCCACTTCTCTGTATTTCGTCCGCATTCAATAGCCATCATTGAACCCATTACGGTAGAGGTGAAACATTATGTTCGCATGTCCTAACCACTTAGTCAGCCGACAATTTTGACATGGACATCTAGATATCCCTTCAGACCTAAAAATAGTTCCATGCTGAAGACATGCGCGACAAACACGTCAACGCCCTAAAAAAATTTCAGGTTTTTAACTTCCCATGTCCACCGTTATCCCTATCATACATCTATAGGTGATGACTTGGAATCATATTGAAATACACACCTTAGAATTCAACGAACAACACAAATTATTAAATTTTTTAGGAAATTCAACACATTGTACTCTATAATTAGAATCTCCCGCCAAATACAATTATCATTTTCTGACAAACCAAACATGTTTTAAACAAATTAAATGATAATTTGGCAGAACTTCTCCTTAATTCAAAGATATCCATAAAATAAATTTAACATTTGCCACAGAAAAATAGCTGCAGACATAAATTATAACATACATGCATTCAATAAAACATCAAATTCAAACCATCCTAGTGCACAACCCCTTATAACTCCACAATTTTTTAGCAAACAAGGGTTTAGAGAAGGCGCCACTACGCGATCTTCTCCTACTTTCGTCCTAAAACTCTATCGTAGGAAAAATAAGTCCAACATAAAATGTAAAAAATTTATTATATTCAGAGATAGAAAACCAACCTGAAATATTACCGCACAAATAACAAAAAGAAAAAAAATTCCAACTGATCTTAGAGAAAATAACACCATCCTAATAAAAAGAACAACGTATTAAATTCACATGCCGAAACTAATTGAAAAACTGATATAAAAGAATAAGTAAAACTTATTATTCCAATTAATTAAAACCTAATTCTAATATTACCAAACTAACAAGAGGCATGACAAAAATAAGCGACATAAGTTTAATACAATTGAATGAAACTCATTCACTAAACTCAACTAAAATCTTCTAACAACTCAAACACTCTTAATCTCATCTTACTTAACCTACTCTAACATTATTTGATTTTTACATCCATTAAATTAACCCAACAAATCCTAATCGCATACTTCATTAAACAAATTTAATCACTGATTTACTTAAACCCTAATAAAATGATAAAGTCACAAATTAATATGTAAAAATAAAATAACCATACCAACAATAAATCCGATGATAGTGACTACAAGGTCTCTTAACGTGGTGGTGACAGAGGTGGTAGTGATGGCGATGTGAATGACAACCATGGCGAATGATGCGGAGACAACAACAGCAGTAGAATTGACGACGACGTGCATCGGCGGCTTCAGTGGGTACTCCAGGCAGCAGCGACGATGACGATGAGGTCCCGACGAGATCGCAACGGTGGCATGGTGACAATTCCACGGTGAGAGAGAGAGAGAGAGAGAGAGAGAGAGAGAGAGAGAGAGAGAGAGAGAGAGATTACGCTTTTGAATTTTAACCCAATTTTACCGACTGTAAATCACCAAAACAACGCGTTTCATTAAATTGTTATACCGGCGGAATATCCCGACAAAAAATCCGACAGTAATATTGGTGTGATGAGCGGATAATTTGTATACTTTTTGGCATTGTTTTTAGTATGTTTTTGTTATGATTTAGTTAGTTTTTATTATATTTTTATTAGTTTTTAATTAAAATTCACTTTTCTGGACTTTACTATGAGTTTGTGTGTTTTTCTGTGATTTCAGGTATTTTCTGGCTGAAATTGAGGGACCTGAGCAAAAATCTGATCCAGAGACTGAAAAGGACTGCAGATGCTGTTGGATTCTGACCTCCCTGCACTCGAAGTGGATTTTCTGGAGCTACAGAAGCCCAATTGGCGCGCTCTCAACGGCGTTGGAAAGTAGACATCCTGGGCTTTCCAGCAATATATAATAGTCCATACTTTGCCCAAGATTTGATGGCCCAAACCGGCGTTCAAAGTCACCTCAAGAAATTCCAGCGTTAAACGCCGGAACTGGCACCTAATTGGGAGTTAAACGCCCAAACTGGCACTAAAGCTGGCGTTTAACTCCAAGGAGAGTCTCTACACGAAATTTCTTCATTGCTCAGCCCAAGCACACACCAAGTGGGCCCGGAAGTGGATTTTTATGTCATTTACTCATCTATGTACTAGTTTTCTATAAGTAGGACCTTTTACTATTGTATAGAGATATAGAGGGAGAGCTTTTGATCATGTTTTTATGATTGAACCCTCTTTGGGAGGCTGGCCATTCGGCCATGCCTAGACCTTGTTCTTATGTATTTTCAACGGTGGAGTTTCTACACACCATAGATTAAGGTGTGGAGCTCTGCTGTACCTCGAGTATTAATGCAATTACTATTGTTCTTCCATTCAATTCCGCTTGTTCTTTTACCAAGATATCACTTGTTCTTCAACATGATGAAGGTGATGATTGACGCCCATCACCATTCTCACCCATGAACAAGGTGACTGACAACCATTCTTGTTCTACAAGCATCTGAGGCTTAGTGAATATCTCTTGGATTCCTGATTGCACGATGCATGGTTGATCGCCTGACAACCGAGTGCTCGCCTGACAAACGAGCCAACCATTCCGTGAGATCAGAGTCTTCGTGGTATAGGCAAGAACTGATGGCAGCATTCAAGAGAATCCGGAAGGTCTAACCTTGTCTGTGGTATTCTGAGTAGGATTCAATGACTGAATGACTGTGACGTGCTTCAAACTCCTAGCAGGCTAGGGCGTTAGTGACAGACGCAAAAGTATCAATGGATATTATTCCGGCCTGACCGAGAACCGACAGCTGAATTCCGCTATGCCGTGACAGGACATATGCAATCGCTTTCACTGAGAGGATGGGAGGTAGCTGCTGACAACAGTGAAACCCTACACAAGCTTGCCATGGAAAGGAGTAAGAAGGATTGGATGAAGGCAGTAGGAAAGCAGAGAGACGGAAGGGAAGGCATCTTCATACACTTGTCTGAAGCTCTTACACCAATGATATACATAAGTATCACTATCTTTATCTTCTATATTATTTTCGTTCATCATCATATACATTTGAGTTTGCCTGACTAAGATTTACAAGATGACCATAGCTTGCTTCAATGCTAACAATCTCCGTGGGATCGACCCTTACTCACGTAAGGTATTACTTGGACGACCCAGTGCACTTGCTGGTTAGTTGTGCGAAGTTGTGTAATGCCATGGAAGTGAACCACCAAGTTTTTGGAGTTCATGACCAGGGATTATGAGAGTTGTGAAAAGTATTGTTCACAATTTCGCGCACCAAGTTTTTGGCGCCGTTGCCGGGGATTGTTCAAGTTTTGAGCAAGCTTTTGGTAACAATGCCTGGGATTGTTCTAGTTTGGACAACTGACGGTTCATCTTGTTGCTTAGATTAGGTATTTATTTTTTTCGAAATTCTTGAAGATGAATTCTAGAGTTTCATGATGATTTGTTGAAATCTGGCTGGCTGAGAAGCCATGTCTAATCTGATTGGACCGAGGTTTCAACTTATCACCACAAGAGCTTGTTGATTCTCATCAATTTTGCTCTTGGAGCAGTGATCTGCTAAGATTTGGCTGACCTTTGGTCATGTCTAGTGTTTTGGACCGAAGCTTTCTTTGAAAGCTTGGCTGGCTGTGAAGCCATGTCTAATTCCTGGACCGGAGTCTTAGACTAGCATTGCACTGATTCCTGGAATTCTCATTAAGAATTTTGATACCTTTTCCCACTTAATTTTCGAAAAACACAAAAAAATTTACAAAATCATAAAAACCAAAAAAATATTTGCTGTTTCTTGCTTAAGTCTAGAGTCTCATCTTAAGTTTGGTGTCAATAGCATGCATTCATTCATGTGTCTTAAGGATCTTCAAGTAATTCTTGATGATTTCTTGTTTTGATCTTTGAATTCTTTTGGCTTAAGTGTTCATGTGTCTCATATAGTGTCAGTAGTACACAAACTGCTAAGTTTGGTGTCTTGCATGCATTGTTATTTGATTCTTGTTGCATTTTGATTATTAAAAATCCAAAAATATTTTTAATTTGTGTCTTTTCAAGTCAATGATACAAAGAATTGAAGATTCAGAACATGCTGCAGAGGAATTATACAGAAAAAGCTGAGCATTCAAAAATGCCCAGTGAAGAAGGCAGACTGGCGTTTAAACGCCAGCCAGGGTACCTGGTTGGGCGTTTAACGCCCAAAAAGGTAGCATTTTGGGCGTTAAACGTCAGAATGGATACCATTCTGGGCGTTTAACGCCAGGATGGTGCTAGGGGGAAGATTTTGTTTTCAAATCAATTTTTTTTTCAAGTTTTCAAAGTTTTTCAAAACCAAATCTTTTTCAAATCATATCTTTTCAATCAAATGTTTTCAAAATCAATTTCTTTCCTTTTTAAAAGATACTTACTAACAATTAATGATTTGATTGAACATTTTTTGCCTTTTCTATTAAGAAAGGTTTTATGTTTGAATCATATCTTTTCTTGTTAGGCAAGTCATTAATTCTCTAAATCATATCTTTTCAAATTGTTTTCAAATCATATCTTCTAAAATTGTTTTCAAATCATATCTTCTCAATCACATCTTTTTAAAACCATAACTTTTCAATCAAATCTTTTTAACCTCATCTTTTTCAAAATAGTTTTCAATCAAATCTTTTTGATTTCTAATTTCAAAATCTTTTTCAAAAATCAATTGATTTCTTTTCACTTTGAATTTTCGAAAATTACCAATCAAATTTTCAAAATGTTTTCAAAATCTTTTGATTGAATTTTCGAAAATTCTCTTCCCTCCTTCCCACATCCTTCTATTTATGGAGTACCACTCCTTCTAAATGCACAATTCGAACTCTAATTAATAAAGTTCGAATTCTTTTTCTCCTTCTTCTTTCTATTTCTCTTTTCCTCTGACACTTCAAGGAATCTCTATACTATAACATAGAGGATTCCATATTTTCTTGTTCTCTTCTCTTTCATATGAGCAGGAGCAGAGACAAAGGCATTCTTGTTGAAGCTGATCCTGAACCTGAGAGGACCCTGAAGAGAAAGCTAAGAGAAGCTAAAGCACAACTCTCTTTAGAGGACCTGACCGAATTCTTCAAGAAAGAAGAACCCAAGGCAGCCGAAAACAACAACAATGCCAACAATGCAAGGAAGATGCTGGGTGACTTCACTGCACCTACTCCTGATTTCTATGGGAGAAGCATCTCTATCCCTGCCATTGGAGCAAACAACTTTGAGCTTAAGCCTCAATTAGTTTCTCTAATGCAACAGAATTGCAAGTTCCATGGACTTCCAATGGAAGATCCTCATCAGTTTTTAGCTGAATTCTTGCAAATCTGTGACACAGTCAAGACTAATGGGGTTAACCCTGAGGTCTATAGACTGATGCTATTCCCTTTTGCGGTAAGAGACAGAGCTAGAATATGGTTGGATTCTCAACCTAAGGAAAGCCTGGACTCTTGGGAAAAGCTAGTCAATGCCTTCTTGGCAAAGTTCTTTCCACCACAAAGATGGAGTAAGCTTAGAGTGGAAGTCCAAACCTTCAGACAGAAGGATGGAGAATCCCTCTATGAGGCTTGGGAAAGATACAAACAATTAATCAGAAGATGTCCCTCAGACATGCTTTCTGAATGGAGCATCATAGGTATTTTCTATGATGGTCTCTCTGAACTATCCAAGATGTCTCTGGATAGCTCTGCTGGAGGATCTCTTCATCTGAAGAAGACGCCTGCAGAAGCTCAAGAATTGATTGAAATGGTTGCAAATAACCAATTCATGTATACTTCTGAAAGGAATCCTGTGAACAATGGGACTAGTCAGAAGAAAGGAGTTCTTGAGATTGACACTCTGAATGCCATATTGGCTCAGAACAAGATATTGACTCAACAAGTCAATTTGATTTCTCAAAGTCTGTCTGGAATGCAAAATGCACCAAGCAGTACTAAGGAGGCTTCATCTGAGGAAGAAGCCTATGATCCTGAGAACCCTTCAATGGAAGAGGTGAATTACCTAGGAGAACCCTATGGAAACACCTACAATTCTTCATGGAGAAATCACCCCAATTTCTCATGGAAGAATCAAGAGAGACCTCAACAAGGTTTCAATAACAATGGTGGAAGAAACAGGTTTAGCAATGGCAAGCCTTTTCCATCATCTTCTCAGCAACAGACAGAGAATTCTAAGCAGAATACTTCTGACTTAGCAACAATGGTCTCTGATCTAATAAAAACCACTCAAAGTTTCATGAATGAAACAAGGTCCTCCATCAGAAATTTGGAAGGACAAGTGGGTCAGCTGAGCAAGAAAGTTACTGAACTCCCTCCTAGTACTCTCCCAAGTAATACAGAAGAAAATCCAAAAGGAGAGTGCAAAGCCATAGACATGGCCGAATATGGAGAGGAAAGAGAGGAGGAGGACGCCACTGAGGAAGACCTCAGTGGGCGTGTACCAATCTCCTCTGAGTTCCAATGGGAATCTGAGGCTCAAAATGAGACCATAGAGATTCCATTGGACTTACTTCTGCCATTCATGAGCTCTGATGAGTATTCTTCCTCTGAAGAGGATGAGTATGTCACTGAAGAGCAAGTTGCTAAATACCTTGGAGCAATCATGAAGCTAAATGACAAGTTATTTGGAAATGAGACTTGGGAGGATGAACCACCCTTGCTCACCAAAGAACTGGATGACTTGTCTAGGCAGAAACTGCCTCAAAAGAGGCAAGATCCTGGGAAGTTTTCTATACCTTGTACCATAGGCACCATGACCTTCAAAAAGGCCTTGTGTGACTTAGGGTCAAGTGTAAACCTCATGCCCCTCTCTGTAATGGAGAAATTAGGGATCTTTGAGGTGCAAGCTGCAAGAATCTCATTAGAGATGGCAGATAATTCAAGAAAACAAGCTCATGGACTTGTAGAGAATGTTTTGGTGAAGATTGAAGACCATTACATCCCTACTGACTTCATAGTCCTAGAGACTGGGAAGTGCATGGATGAATCCATCATCCTTGGCAGACCCTTCCTAGCCACAGCAAGGGCTGTGATTGATGTTGATAGAGGTGAAATGATCATTCAAGTGAATGAAGAATCCTTGGTGTTTAAGGCCCAAGGACATCCCTCTATCATCATGGAGAGGAAGCATGAAGAGCTTCTCTCAAAACAGAGCCAAGCAGAGCCCCCACAGTCAAACTCTAAGTTTGGTGTTGGGAGGCCACAACCAAACTCTAAGTTTGGTGTTGAACCTCCACATTCAAACTCTAAGTTTGGTGTTGGGAGGTTCCAACATTGCTCTGATCATTTCTGAGGCTCCATGAGAGTCCTCTGTCAAGCTAATGACATTAAAGAAGCGCTTGTTAGGAGGCAACCCAATGTTTTATAGTTAACTATTTCCTTTTGTTATTTCATCTTTTTTGTAGGTTGATGATCATAAGAAGTCACAAAAACAATGAAAAAAGCAAAAACAGAATGAAAAACAGGAAGAAAAACAGCACACCCTGGAGGAAGAAGCTGCTGGCGTTTAAACGCCAGTAAGCCTAGCAGTTGGGCGTTTAACGCCCAGTCTGGCACCATTCTGGGCGTTTAACGCCAGAAAGGGGCACCAGACTGGCGTTAAACGCCAGTAAAGGGCAACAACCTGGCGTTAAACGCCAGGAATGGGCACCAGCCCGGCGTTTAACGCCAGAAATGGCTCAAAACGTGGATTTTGATGCCACTTGGTGCAGGGATGACTTTTCCTTGACACCACAGGATCTGTAGACCCCACAGGACCCCACCATCACTCTCTCTCTTCTTCCCCCACTCACCAATCACCTCAATACCTCTTCCCCAAAAACCCTTCACCTATCAAATCCCATCTTTCTCTTCACCACTCACATCCATCCTTCATAAATCCCCACCAACCTCACCCTTCAAATTCAAACCACTTTCCCACCCAAACCCACCCTCAAATGGCCGAACCATTACCCCCCTCTCTCCTATATATACCCTTCTTCAACCCTTCATTTTCACACAACCTAAATACCCTTTCTTACCCTTCTTGGCCGAACACATCACCTTCCCCCTCTTCCTCATTTCTTCTTCTTCTACTCTCTTCTTTCTTCTTTTGCTCGAGGACGAGCAAACATTTTAAGTTTGGTGTGGTAAAAGTGTTGCTTTTTCATAACCATTATGGCATCCAAGGCCGGAGAAACCTCTAAAAAGAGGAAAGGGAAGGCAAAAGCTTCCACCTCCGAGTCATGGGAGATGGATAGATTCCTCTCAAGGGTGCATCAAGTCCACTTCTATGAAGTTGTGGCCTTGAAGAAGGTGATCCCCGAAGTCCCCTTTTCACTCAAAAAGGGTGAATATCCGGAGATCCGCCATGAGATCCGAAGAAGAGGTTGGGAAGTACTCACCAACCCCATTCAACAAGTCGGAATCTTGATGGTTCAAGAGTTCTATGCCAATGCATAGATCACAAAGAACCATGACCAAAGTGTGAACCCGAATCCAAAGAATTGTCTCACTATGGTTCGGGGGAAATACTTGGATTTTAGTCCGGAGAGTGTGAGGGTGGCGTTCAACTTGCCTATGATGCAAGGAGATGAGCATCCTTACACTAGAAGGGTCAACTTTGATCAAAGGTTGAACCAAGTCCTCACAACTATATGTGAAGAGGGCGCACAATGGAGGCAAGATTCAAGAGGAAAGCCGGTTCAATTGAGAAGGCATGACCTCAAGCCCGTGGCTAGAGGATGGTTAGAGTTCATACAACGCTCAATCATTCCCACTAGCAACCGGTCCGAAGTTACCATAGACCGGGCCATCATGATTCATAGCATCATGATTGGAGAAGAAGTAGAAGTTCATGAGGTTATAGCTCAAGAACTCTACAAGGTGGCGGACAAGACCTCCACTTTAGCAAGATTAGCCTTTCCTCATCTCATTTGTCACCTCTGTTATTCAGTTGGAGTTGACATAGAAGGAGATACCCCCATTGATGAGGACAAGCCCATCACCAAGAAAAGGATGGAGTACACAAGAGACCCCTCTCACCATGAGATCCCTGAGATGCCTCAAGGGATGCACTTTCCTCCACAAAATTATTGGGAGCAATTAAACACCTCCCTAGGAGAATTGAGTTCCAACATGGGACAACTAAGGGTGGAGCATCAAGAACACTCCATTCTCCTCCATGAAATTAGAGAAGACCAAAGAATCATGAGGGAGGAGCAACAAAGACAAGGAAGAGACATTGAGGAGCTCAAGTACTCCATAGGATCTTCAAGAGCAAGAAAGAGCCGCCATCACTAAGGTGGACCCGTTCCTTGATTTCCTTGTTCTTTATTCTTCTGTTTTTCGATTTTTATGCTTTATGTTTATCCATGTTTGTGTCTTATGATCATTAGTGTCTTAGTGTCTATGCCTTAAAGTTATGAATGTCCTATGAATCCATCACCTTTCTTGAATAAAAATGTGCTTAATTGAAAAGGAAAGAATTGCATGAATTCTGAATTTTATAGTAGTTTAATTATTTTGATGTGGTGGCAACACTTTTGTTCTTTGAATGTATGCTTGAACAGTGCATATGTCTTTTGAATTTGTGGTTCATGAATGTTGGCTCTTGAAAGAATGATGAAAAAGGAGACATGTTACTGAGGATCTGAAAAATCATAAAAATGATTCTTGAAGCAAGAAAAAGCAGTGAATACAAAAAAAAAAGAGAAAGAAAGCAAACGAAAAAAAAAAAACCGAAAAAAAAAGAAAGAATAAGAGTTGTGATCCAAGGCAAATAAGAGTGTGCTTAAGAACCCTGGACACCTCTAATTGGGGACTTTAGCAAAGCTGAGTCACAATCTGAAAAGGTTCACCCAATTATGTGTCTGTGGCATGTATGTATCCGGTGGTAATACTGGAAGACAGAGTGCTTTGGGCCACAGCCAAGACTCAATAAGTAGCTGTGTTCAAGAATCATCATACTTAACTAGGAGAATCAATAACACTATCTGGATTCTAAGTTCCTAAAGAAGCCAATCATTCTGAATTACAAGGGATAGAGTGAGATGCCAAAACTATTCAGAGGCAAAAAGATAAAAGCCCCGCTCATCTAATTAATACTGATCTTCATAGATGTTTTTGGAGTTCATTGCATATTCTCTTCTTTTTATCTTATTTGATCTTCAGTTGCTTGGGGACAAGCAACAATTTAAGTTTGGTGTTGTGATGAGCGGATAATTTGTATACTTTTTGGCATTGTTTTTAGTATGTTTTTGTTATGATTTAGTTAGTTTTTATTATATTTTTATTAGTTTTTAATTAAAATTCACTTTTCTGGACTTTACTATGAGTTTGTGTGTTTTTCTGTGATTTCAGGTATTTTCTGGCTGAAATTGAGGGACCTGAGCAAAAATCTGATCCAGAGACTGAAAAGGACTGCAGATGCTGTTGGATTCTGACCTCCCTGCACTCGAAGTGGATTTTCTGGAGCTACAGAAGCCCAATTGGCGCGCTCTCAACGGCGTTGGAAAGTAGACATCCTGGGCTTTCCAGCAATATATAATAGTCCATACTTTGCCCAAGATTTGATGGCCCAAACCGGCGTTCAAAGTCACCTCAAGAAATTCCAGCGTTAAACGCCGGAACTGGCACCTAATTGGGAGTTAAACGCCCAAACTGGCACTAAAGCTGGCGTTTAACTCCAAGGAGAGTCTCTACACGAAATTTCTTCATTGCTCAGCCCAAGCACACACCAAGTGGGCCCGGAAGTGGATTTTTATGTCATTTACTCATCTATGTACTAGTTTTCTATAAGTAGGACCTTTTACTATTGTATAGAGATATAGAGGGAGAGCTTTTGATCATGTTTTTATGATTGAACCCTCTTTGGGAGGCTGGCCATTCGGCCATGCCTAGACCTTGTTCTTATGTATTTTCAACGGTGGAGTTTCTACACACCATAGATTAAGGTGTGGAGCTCTGCTGTACCTCGAGTATTAATGCAATTACTATTGTTCTTCCATTCAATTCCGCTTGTTCTTTTACCAAGATATCACTTGTTCTTCAACATGATGAAGGTGATGATTGACGCCCATCACCATTCTCACCCATGAACAAGGTGACTGACAACCATTCTTGTTCTACAAGCATCTGAGGCTTAGTGAATATCTCTTGGATTCCTGATTGCACGATGCATGGTTGATCGCCTGACAACCGAGTGCTCGCCTGACAAACGAGCCAACCATTCCGTGAGATCAGAGTCTTCGTGGTATAGGCAAGAACTGATGGCAGCATTCAAGAGAATCCGGAAGGTCTAACCTTGTCTGTGGTATTCTGAGTAGGATTCAATGACTGAATGACTGTGACGTGCTTCAAACTCCTAGCAGGCTAGGGCGTTAGTGACAGACGCAAAAGTATCAATGGATATTATTCCGGCCTGACCGAGAACCGACAGCTGAATTCCGCTATGCCGTGACAGGACATATGCAATCGCTTTCACTGAGAGGATGGGAGATAGCTGCTGACAACAGTGAAACCCTACACAAGCTTGCCATGGAAAGGAGTAAGAAGGATTGGATGAAGGCAGTAGGAAAGCAGAGAGACGGAAGGGAAGGCATCTTCATACACTTGTCTGAAGCTCTTACACCAATGATATACATAAGTATCACTATCTTTATCTTCTATATTATTTTCGTTCATCATCATATACATTTGAGTTTGCCTGACTAAGATTTACAAGATGACCATAGCTTGCTTCAATGCTAACAATCTCCGTGGGATCGACCCTTACTCACGTAAGGTATTACTTGGACGACCCAGTGCACTTGCTGGTTAGTTGTGCGAAGTTGTGTAATGCCATGGAAGTGAACCACCAAGTTTTTGGAGTTCATGACCAGGGATTATGAGAGTTGTGAAAAGTATTGTTCACAATTTCGCGCACCATGGTGTCATTGAGTTATATTTTTGTGCCAATAATTATCAGCGGCTTTAGCAACGAAAAATCTCTTCCGACGGTAACCTTTTATGGCGACGAATTTCTCCTCCTTTCCGTCGAAAAATTCGTCGGTACAGGTCGATGGTAATTCCGACAATACTCAATGTTTTTCTTATAGTGCATCTACCCAGTTCATGATGGAAGGTACTTTAGACGAGATGCTGAGAACTACTGAACGAGACATAAAGGTTATATCTGTAAAAATGTCATCTGAAGCTATCATTGCAAAAACTCACGAGCTATAAATCGGAAACAACAACACAATATTTAAAGTACATAAAGAAGTCAGACCATCCTCAAGGATGGGACATTCAACCTACTCTATTAGAATACGAAATGACGTCATTACTTAAGATAAAATTAGCACCATTTGGAGGCAAGATAAAATCTCAGAATTTAACACAAACTAAGAATCTACAATTTTTACAAAGATTTTGCAAATAATAACAAAATACATAACAAAGGAATAACAAACATAAATAATAACAGAGAATCTATCACTACAAAAGCAACCAGAAGACCATTATAATGGCAGCAAATAAGAAAATATCTATATGCAAGTAGCAAGAGACCATATTTTTGAAAAGGCCATATTTTTAGAAGCATAAAGGTTTCACCCATAAAAAATATCAACCAGCAACGGCAATGAAGAATAATAGGGGAAAAAAACTAACATTGATGAAGAATAGGAGGTAAGAAAAACGTAGGCAGCAACAAAGCCAACGGATGATCCCAAAACGCCTCAAGAGACGAGTATTCAAAACAAAATCTCAAGATGGAGAAATCTTGATGATCAACGGAAATTGAATCACTGAGAAGAAGAAGGGAAGTTTGATAGAAATGAAGTAAAAGTTTTAGAAGTCGAAACAAAAAAGAGAAAAGAGAAAAGAATTATGTTTATATAGCCATTAAGGGCAAAATGGTAATCTCATCCTGACATGCACAGTTACCAAGGTAACTGAAAAGACACTCAAATGGTTACGAAAAGACGTATAAAAACATGTCGAGTACCCGACCTGATCTTAAGGAAGGTCGTAAACCCGACGTGATGGAACAAAAGCTACAAGAGATCAAGACTGACTTAGAAATACTTGAACTCGATCTAGTGAAGCTCAGTTTGAAGTAGGAACACTATTCATACCCTGACTCACAACTTAACCAGACGTAGAAGGGATAAAACCCAATCAACACTCTACAGATAAAATTCACCTTTACCCGATCTCATAGAGGTCGGAGATGGCAACATGGGCTTTGCCCTACTTATCTAGATAAGTAACTAACTTATGTAATCTCTCCTACTCATTTAAAAAGGAGATCTCAACAACCTCCCTAACTAAAGGGAGTAACAAATCCACCATCCAAAGTGAAACTAATTCAAAGGTGTAACACCCTAGTATTCAAATCCTTATGCTCGAGTCATAAGTCAATGATACTACGGTGGTATGACTCTCAGGTAGATTTTTAATATATAAATATAGGTAATTTCGGAAAGAGTATTAATCGAGAAGCCTGAAAAGAGTATAAATAAAATCGCGAAGACGTATCACTCACATTTTGACAACAAAAAGATAAACCGTGAAGCCGAAAGCGATATACGGACAAGGCATAAAGGAGATTAAGAGATAGATAACAGATAGATATATATAACATAAGTAAATAGCCACTAGTCGCGACCCGCGAAGTTTAGGCCGGCTAGGGTACAGTATGAAAGTAGTTGACAACAGTATATCCTAATCTCTCCCAAAGGAAACATGAGAGCCTCTATAGGCAAGTTCAAAAGAGTTCAATACATAATATAATCCTTTCAAAACAAAGGTGGAGAGATTTTAAGCAAAACACAAAGTAGAGAAAATAAGGATCTTCACCGTCTCTCGGACGACCCACAACTCACTTCTGAGCACCTGGACCTGTATCTGAAAAATAAGAGATATATACGGAATGAGAACCCTGGGCCCATGGGTTCCCAGTATGGTAAAAGTGCCAAATAAATACGATGCGCTGCAATAAAAACTCACTAAGCACCCTAACACTTCTTCAACAATTATCCATCCTAGGTTCTCGCTAATCCATGAATAGGCAACTGTCATAAAGGAGTGCTAAAACTAATTCATGTTTCACATGTTTCCCAACTCGCTGACTCTTCCACGAATTAGACTCAGAATCATAAACAAAACCATCACCAGTTATTCTACCTCAGCAATTCTGTATCAATACATCATACCCTCACCTGGAGCTAGTGAAACCACATCACTGCGTCTACCCAGGGAGTTCAAATTATCTCATCAAGAACATCCTTCAACATCTACCGACACCAGCATGAGGGGCCTCTTAGTTGTACAAACACAAGCAATACAGGCAAGTAATACACAAATAAGGTACAAGTAGAACAAGTAGCACATAATCAGTTAACATAGCATATATGATGTAGAAATCCAAAACAAATAGACAAACCCAAACAATTCAAACGTATGCAAATAATGTATGCCTGCCCTATAGCTGATGATATCATCTGTCAGTTATATAGCCAACCCGACATGTCCTGGTAGCTAACCATTGGACAGAAACACCCATTGCGGAGCAAGTAGGCTTGAGCTACAACCCCCTTGCTACTACCCGCTCAACCCAGAGCCAGTGGAATAACTACTACTGCGGCTACTACCCAGGCGGGTGTTTAAAAGCTCAACCTGGAGCGAGTGGATTCACCACTACTGCCGCTACTACCCAGGCATCACAATCTCTGACCTGGAGCAAGTGGGACGAACCACAACCCTTGCTACTGCCCAGGATCTCAGAATATACATTCGTTCAGTTTAAAAGCAATTCTCATTGTTATCAAATCTCAAACATTAACCTGGAGCAAGCGGGACGAACCACCACCCTTACTACTACCCAGGTATCACAAATACGTTCATTCAAAACTCCATAATTAAACTCATTTATCATAAACATTCTCATACCCGGAGCAAGTGGACAACGCCACTGCCTACTACCCGGGGTCACACATCACATTTCAATATTTTCCATTATTATCCATTTAACACATTCATTCATTAATCATATATGCATTTATACTCGGCCATAATCAATAATGGCTTTGCCGTAACCCGGCAATAACTCAGCCATCCGCCTCATGGTTCAATCAAGAACCAGTCATTTATCAATAAATATAGCCCTTCGGCTCATGGCATACACGGTACTTCCACCGTCATCCTCCACATCTCATATAATCATCCTTGATCATCATTGATCACAACTTTTCCCCTTGCTTCATTCGCAAGTTACCACATCGCCTAGCTCCTTCCTCATTGCTAGGCATATCATAAAGATTTAATACTTAAGGGGTGAGATCGGAGGCTTAGAAGTATGAGATTTGGCTTTTAAAACTCAAAAATCAACTTTGGCATGAAAACAGGGCCATGCGTACGCGTCCTCCACGCGCACGCGTGGATGACCACAAAGCTCATCGACGCGTATGCGTCATTCACGCGGACGCGTGGATTGAAAAATAGCCAAACGACGCGTATGCGTCAGCCATGCGTACGCGTGGATGCAATTGCGCCCCAGGCACAAAACTGGCACAACTCTGGCACAACTCTCGGGAAAATGGCTGGGCAATTAGTGCAACGCATCGACGCACCCGCGCACACCACGCGCACGCGTGGATGGTGCCTTCTTGAAGAACGACGCGTACGCGCCAAATGCGCTTACGCGTGGAGGGTCATTCTGCTAAAAATTTTCTAAGTTAAAAGCTGCAGAATTCACATATTAAACCCCCAATCTTTCAACGGACATAACATCCTCGTTTTAAATCATTTTTCGCCCGTTCTTCGAACGGCATGGACATCCCGGATCTAATTTTATTTCTAAAGGAGTTTGGCACAAAACGGGGATCCGGAGTTCAAGTTATGTTTCGTCAAAGTATGCCCAAAAACCATATTTTCATACAAAATCACAAAATGCCATTTTCAAAACAAGCCATTTTCAACCATTTTTAAAATCAACCAAAGCATGCCAATTTCAACCCCTTTGAAATCAATCAAAATATACCAAAATCAACATCAAGCCTCCTCAACTCATACATTAACACCTTCCCACAATTCACAGAACCGCCATATAACCATTGTTACCCATTTCAAACAATTGGCTAAATTACAAACACATTAACATGTCATACATCTTTCCTCACTCTAATTTCCAACAATACTATTTCTAATCAATCATCGGTATGCATAATCAATAGCATACTCACTATCACATGGTTTCACCCACAAATCAACCTTAATCATTTCTCAAGCATATATCACAACATACATATCTCTCATGCATCATCATACTATCAAGGCATCAATAATCATAATCACATATATGACCACATAATATATCTCAACCAAAAGCAAATATACCTCATCTATATAATTTCACCCAAAATTACCAAATTCTACACTTCAACTCCTCAAACCTTATTATTCAATAACCAACTCAGTCATTCATATATTCATTATCTGAAATTCATCAAATCACTTGTGTCATCATACAATGCACACATCAACTTATCTTTCTTACATCTTTTCGGCCTCCGGCCCAAAATTCACGGTCTCCGGCCCAATTTCACAATTTAAATGCATAAACCACAAATCAATACTCATTACCCAATACATCAAATTTCCAATACACCAAGCATACAAGGCCACACAATTCTCAACCCAATCATTAATTCACATTACATACCAACTATGCATATTAGCACCAACCATTTACACAATCCAAACTTAATCCTAGGGGCATCTAGCCTAGGAATTCTCATCACACCACATAGTACTTAAATGAAACTTAAACCGCACCTCTTGTAACCAAATCAATTGAGCCTCTTCTGTGGAAGTCTCCACCAACACCAACCCTTAGCTCCAAGCCTCACCAAAGCTCCACAAGTAACACCAACCTCCCAAGTGTGCATCAGAATCACCAAATACACTAACATAACCAATTTCACATACATACATCAACCTAGGACTCATAAAAATGACAAATCACAAGGGTTTGAGCACTTCTTACCTCAGCTCATATGAAGTAGGGATAGAACCCACTTAGAATCCATGTTGGAGTATCCCTAAACACCCAAAATCACAAGATTTCAACACTAACTATCCAAAAATGTGTAACAGTGGGGAATTTTGAAAACTGGGCAGAGATGAATAGAATACTCACCACAAAACTTAGATAGAATTGTAGAGGATGAGAAGAGCGACACGTGGTCGTAAACGGTTCGTCAATCGGAGCTCTGTAGCTCAAGTTATGGTGGTTTGAAGATCAAAGAGAGTTAGGTTTTCTCTCTTCTCTTCTCTCTTCTCAATTTCAGCGCCCCAACCCTTCCTTTTAGGGTAAAATAAGCTGAAATAATCATAACTAATGTTTATATATATATATATATATATATATATATATATATATATATTGGGTCTTGGGCCCACTTAGGTCCGGTTCACTTATTTTTGTCCGTTGGCCCAATTTTAGACCAAAACCTTTAAGATTAGCGCTCTAAATCGCACTTCAAATATTTCTACCTCCCCTAATTATAATTCCTCATTTCTTAATCTTATTTACTCATAATCAATTTTCTCAATTGCAGTACCAGACAGGTCTCAGCCGGTACTGCTGGTCAAAATTTCACTGCGCGCTTTTACGTAGAAAACTATGTTTTTCGACTCGGAAAAATTCACTGAATCCAAATATCACATTTAAATAATCAAATTCTAATTGCAAAATCTTCCAACCATAGTCGCTCCTATTTAACTTATTATTTAATTAATTTCGGTTAGACCGGGTATTACAAAAGGTGGTTATTAACTCTACATCTAAACTTATAAATATCCTGTCAGATATATTTTGAATGCCAATTTACTAAAAATCTATCTAAAATTCTTACTAATTTAAGTATCAGATTTCCTTGCAAGTATCATCTCTCATCTTTGCTTACAAATAATTCGTACAACTTCATTTTGCCAGAGAGAATGTTAGATCAATCTCTCATAAAAGTTTGAACCTCACATTCAGATCCAAAGTTATCCGTTTTATATAACCTTTGGAATAGGAACCTTATTAAAATAGACAAATTATTAAATTTGATGAGCCTTCTGAAACTTAAAGAAGAGATAAATTGAGGACGAATATGTTGATTTTCAAATTTCATAATATTTCATACTCTTGACTCATGTCAACTCGGTCATGTGTAATATGTTGTTACCTAAATATCAATATGTAAATTAAAGTAATTCATTTCATTAAACAAATGTTAAACGGCATAAACAGTTCAATATGGCATATAAAACAAAAACAAAATTAATAATCCAATATTTGTAACAAAAATTGTCATGTCCATGCTTGCACTATTTTTTTGTTGTCTTTTTTTTTTTGGTCGGTAGATTGGACAACCTCTAATCTTAGGTACCTCAATGGATTGGACAACCCCAATCCTAAGTACATAACACACCCACACACTCCTCACATACTTACCATTATTTTTTCCCTGATTGCAACCGATCGGGTTTGAACCTGCGACCTTTGAGGTGAGAAAGGAGAGATATGTCATGTGAGTTAAGGCTCATTGGTATTTTTTCGTTGTCTTACCACCCAATGCCAAAGAACTGCTCTTTTCGGTGACCCAACCTATCCAATTTTATCCAACAATTTGGTTTTGTACATTAGAGGCCCAAAGGCCGAAAAGACAAACAAAGAAAAGAAACCAAATCAACTACCACGGGGGAATAACACCCCACTTTCTATCAGCAACTAACTTTATGGAAATAACACTACGAGGAGTTTCAAAATGTTCTTCTTGTACTCTGGACTCCATTATCAAATTCGCGAGCCCATCACCCACATGATCTGACACAGCTTCTTGGTCAAGAGGGGATGCTTATTACGTGGGTGCTCAATCAAATAATATTTTGTCTTACCTTTTCTTTCTGTTTTTGGGAACAAATCTTACACAAACAGGCAACAAAGTGACACACGAAAAAAGAACCCTTCACATTATTATATAAGTTGAAACGTTTATATATAAAACTTGAAAAGAAAAATAATGAAATACTTGTTATATATTTACTAGTTAGAATCATTCCAATAATAATAATAATAATAATAATAATAATATATTTAAAATTTTGAACAAATGACAATAAATTATTTATTTATGTTTTTGAATTTAATAAAACTAATGCATGGCTTATTAATAAAAATAATGAATGAATAAAATTTATTTGGTTAGATAATTTACTTGTATAATAATCATGTGATTAGTACGTACAAGTCTAGGAAGCACCGATACGACACGGGATACGGACACGACACGATACGGATACGCCGATACGTTCTTTTTATAAAAAATTAGATACGACACGGTTAAGATACGTTGTGAATTAAAATTTAAATAATATTAAATTAATAAAATATCATATTATAAATATAAGAGTAAATATAATTGCATAAAAAAGTCTTAAAATTATGCAATTATTAAAAAAATAAAAAATTTTAATCTACTCTTGACATCTCGCTAACAGAAAATGTATCAATTTCTTCTTCTCCAAGTCCATCATCTGCAAACACCACGTACCACACAATGTAGTTCTTCAGTTCGTCTTCAACCTCTGTATTTTCTATTCTTCTTCTTCTTCTTCAATATAACGCAGAGAACCAAGAACGGCTAAGCTAGTGAGTAAGTAAGCTACCAAAGACAAATGGTAAATAGATTTAGGTTTTGATTTATTAATTATTTTATTTTTATTTTTAAATTTTGATTTATTTTAATTTTAGAATATTTTAAAATTAGAAAAAAAATTGGTTAATCGGGCCATAAAATCACAAAATCAATTGAAGATTTGCAGTCCAGCAGAAAGATCCATTTCATGAACATTGGAATCGGGTCGGACTCGATCGGATTCGTGACCACTCTACCAAAATTCTACACTGTAAGAAGACACACCCCTGATATGCTCATTTAAAGTATCCACCGCGTGTCGGCATCGAATTCGTGTCCGACACGGATATGCCGACACCATGAGAGAATCCGGTTTTATAACTACAACATAATTAGTTTAACAAATTGTCAAAAAAAAAAAAATCATAAAGGAGGTCAAAAACATTAATTTATAGTAGTACATCGCATGTTCAATATGTAATTATTTATGCTGAAATAACTATATTATCATTTTAACTAATATTATTATAGAGTTTATTTTTAATGTATTGATAATATAAGGAGATTTATATAGTTATTCAATCAAATTCATAAGTTTATAGATTTTCAAGTGATGAATTTAAAAATTAATTACTTTCATTGATCTGATATGTTAATATAATATATAATCAGATATTTGGATAAAATATTTTTATACCATTAGTGAATGACTTTAAAATAAAAACTATAATCTAACTTAATATTTAAGTTGTTATTGTCTCACAAATTATAATATTGAATACTTTGATCTCATTTCGAGTATAATTTTAGTTTGCATAAACACAAAAATAACCGTTAAATATTTGTATAGAGTTGACTTGAGTCTTATCATTTTAGAGTAGTAAATAACCATAATAAAAAATTAATACAGTTATGGACACAATTATTTTAAATTGAATTTTTAAAATTAAAAGTAAATAAATAAATAAATTATT
This sequence comes from Arachis stenosperma, assembly GCF_014773155.1. Taxonomy (NCBI): domain Eukaryota; kingdom Viridiplantae; phylum Streptophyta; class Magnoliopsida; order Fabales; family Fabaceae; genus Arachis; species Arachis stenosperma. Next base: position 121,511,261 of record NC_080386.1, read on the forward strand.
TTTAAATTCGTTCCTAGCTATCTTAATTTGATTACTTAATAATAATAATTGAATTTTGAGTAATTATCTAAATCAATTTCTGAAATTTTTAAAATTGGACACTTTAGTCCTTCAAATTTCAAAATATACAAAATAATTCTCAACATTTACTTTTGTTAGACAATACAGTCTCCTCCGTTAGCTACTAATGGTTATTGTTGATGTAAAATATTGACTTACACATGTGACAGTTAAGTGTCCACGTATGCAATATAAACAAATGAGTCCAGAGAATGAAATACAAAACAGCTCCTGAAGAATTTAAAAAATCTCAAAACAGTTCTTAAAAAATTTTAAAAAATTTAAAATAGTTCCTTCAAATTATTTACATATAATTATTTCTAAATTAATAAATTTTAATTTTTAATTTTTTATCTATTTATCTCTAATTTGATTATTCATATATACAAAAAAATTATTCATTTTCAAATCCTAAATTATATACTAATTTTGAAGTTTTTCAAAATAATAATTTAAAATAATTAAATAAACTCATTTATTTTTAATCATACAAAATATTAATTTAATTTGTAAGTACCATATTCTATAATCATTTTTAATGATGAAGAAGATAATGAGCTAGCTAGTGAAAAATTTTGATTTTATACGTAAAAAATTGAAAATATTTGTGCAAATGCTTGTGAAGGTAACACTTTAAAACTTACCTGCAATGCAAACTAAGTCATCTATGAAGTAAAATTTGTAAGTTTTGGTTAATTACAAGGTCAATGTGGATGATTTACAAAATCTCAATGCAATGTGAAACTCCTAATACGTTACAACATTTGAAGAAGAAATGTCTTTGGCAAATTCAAGTATTTTGTTCATATTTTTTTAAAAAGTTTTGAGATTCAATAGACTTACAGGTAAAGCAATTTGTGCTACTACAATTAATAGTTATATAAAAAATGGATTTTTCACTTATAAATATTTTTTTAAATTTATTTAGTACCAATATCTTAAGAGTTTAGATATATAAGCTTATAATAATGACATTATAATGCAATAGCTTCTTAGATTTATTTGTTATTATTGTGGTTTTACATCACCTTGATGTAAGTATCATATGTTCATGATTAGATAATATTATTTCCTATAATATTTTAGTGTTAATGAATAAAATTATCTTCTAGTTTATATTTTGTTATCTTTTTAATTATTTATTTATTATATATATTTTTAATAATATTTTATTATTTTGATTAATAAAAATATTATAAAATATTGACTTCTGAAAAGATTAAAAATATTTGAAGAGACTATTTGAAATTTTAGAATCTTTTCAGGATTGTTTTGAGATTCTTCAAATTTTTCAGAAAGTATTTGTACTTCACTTTGGGGATTGATTTGTCCAACTTGCATACATGGACACTTAACAATCACATATGCTAGTTAGCATTTCACGTCAGTAGTTACCATTAGTGACTAAGGGATGGAGATTATATTGTCTAAGAAAAGTAAATATTAAAAACTATTTTGTGTCTTTTAAAACCTGAAAAACTAAAATGTTCGATTTCAAAAATTTCAAAAACTAATTTGAGTAATTATTCTTGAACTTTTAAAACTCATTCTTTCAAATTTTCTTAATTTGATTTGCACATAAAAGTGTTTTTAATATGTATTAGAACTAACTTTTAAAAAAATAGACGTTGCAAGTTTTATTTTGTCATAAAGTGATGCAAGAAAGGGCCATTTTATTCTTGGATGGTGAATGAAAAGGACGATAAGGGATAGCGAAAAAAGTATAGATTAGTAAGCTTGGAGGCTGACTTATGATGAGAAGGACGAATCAGCCCTGCGGTAAGTGTGTTGTGCTTGTGCGTGTCACAATAGCTGTTATGTCAGGAGAGGTTAGAGGAGATCTGTAATCTGTATGCTCTAGCGGCAAGTAAGGTGCATAATCACATCTCCGGCGTGGATCACAGTAGATGACCGACCGTGTCGATGTGCATCAGATCTAGTAACGATCGTCGTGTAATTTTTGCCCATGATAGGTTTGCTGTCCTTCATCCATGTTCAAAAAGAGGATATTATGGCCGGAGACGCTATGGACATGGAGTTGCTGTACCGATCGTTGATTGTAGTTGTTAGATTGTTGATGTCCGTTAGTGCCGCTGCGTGTTCGCATAGGCCACTAAAAGGTGTTATATTCTATTTTGGTTTTGGTGTCGATGAATACTTTATGTATAAGAAAAATTGTGTATAGCCAATATATAGTATTGTTGGATTCTATGATTGTGTTGAGAGATAATACGCAGTTATCAATTAGAAATGTAATTATTAGTTGATAAATTGTTAATATGTGTGTAGTGAATTGAGTAAAGATGCAAGATTAATAGAAACTAGATGAATATGAAATTTGTGATAGATATGATTAAGAATTGGCTTAAATGAACAAAATTACGAATTTATTTTGTGAATTTAAAAAAAAAATCTTTTTTAGTAATTTTTTTAAAAGGTCAAAATAATTTTATATTTAAATATTTTATATAAAAATATTTTATTATCTAATAATTATGTTTGATATGATAATATAAAAATATTTTTTATTTATTTATAATATTAAAGTTAAAATATCTTTTTTAAGTAATTTTTTAAAAAAATATAAATTGTAAATAAAAAATATTTTTAAAATATTGTTATTGTTAAAATTTTGTCATATATATTAAAAAATTATTAAAATAATTTTTTTTTAATAATTTAATTACATACAAATCAATTTTACATCACCAACCAAATCAACAAAATTGACTTTTATTCTTAGACTAAAATACTCCGTCTAATCTCAATCATAAGGGCAAAATATTTGACAAAAGGCCCATTAACGTCCAGATTTGGATCGCCATTTCATTGTAAGCCAACTACAGAGAACATGACATAAGTCAGTTCATGTCATCACACCATACTGGATATTATAGACTTCTTCTATACCTACGAGCTTGACAATAAAAAAACAGGTTAATGGTCCACCATGCTCCCATTTACCTTTATCTTCATAATATTCCTCCCTTCCATAATCTCATCTCTTCATATATTTTATATTATATCTTAATGATTTATAGACATGATATAACATCTTAAATTTTTAAAAATTAAATAATTAATTATTTAAAAAAATTAAATTATTTTTAATAAAAATAATTAAATAAAATTTTATGATTATTAAAATTTAATTTAATTATTTTATTTTATTAATTTAAATTATACATTAAAAATTATTTTAATAAACAAAGTTTAAATTAATTTTTATAAATATTATTATTACTATTATTATTATTATTATTATTATTATTATTATTAAAGTTAAAAAAAATAAGAGAAAGAAGAAATGGCCGAAGCCATTAAGAGACTAAGGAAAAGAGATTTGAGAACGTGGCTGCTATGCAATTATGCATACATGATATATAATGGTTGAATCCGATGGTTTATTTGTATAATATGTACAATAGATTATTAAATTGTAAAATGAATATTTTTTATATTATTTAGAATAACCATCTGAGTATTAAAAATAATAAATATTTTTATAAAAATTTAAACTGATTTTTGGATTTATAAAGAATCAAACTCTTAATCTTTTGGATTTAGAGTTTTAATATTATGTCATGATACTACTCATTTCAAAAGTTTCAACTAATAAAAAAAATAATATTAATTATTATATCTCTAATATTTTTTAAATTTTTACTATACACATTATACAAATATTTCAATAGTTGTTCGTACTTTTTCATAATGGTTATATGTTCTTTTAATTATGACACCTCATTTAGTTTCATTAAAACAAGTGTCATGCAATGAAACATTCTTATCCTTTAATTCAATATGACCGAATCCCTTTTGGAGAAAGAAAGAAAAGACAAATTTTAACACTTAACCATTTGATAATAAGGCCTTGACACATAAGCTTTTGATTTCCAATTCAAGTTTTCCACTAAAACCAAAAACACTTTCCTTAATCTTTGATTTGTTAAACATATTACATGAAGAAAAGAGAAACTGACCGAGAGCTTCCATCAAAGAAATCGTGACCCTCTACCATTTTTCTTCCTTGATTTCATTTAATTCGTAATTTTAATAAAAAATTTAATCTGATAAAAATGTTCGTATACTACTAAAAAACTAATTATTATAGACGAATATTTTTAATAAATTTTATCTCATAAAAATACAGACAAAATTTTAGAGGAATTTTTTATCGAAAAAAAATAAATAAATTAACATAAATTACAGATGAAAAAGAAAATTCGTCGATAATTCTGTCGAAAAAATTAATTTTTTTCATGAGAAATAGTTACAGACAGAAAATTTGTCTGTAATTAAATAGACAAAAATGCAGCGTTTTATTAAATTATTACAGACGAAAAATCCGTCTGTAATTTAAAATTTTCCGTCGAAAAATATTAAAATAAGAGTTGTGACCAAAAAGCTTCCCATTTCAATCACGATACTTCTACAATTCTCCACGCTCATCCCTTCCAAATCCTCCATCATCGGCGCATCTCAGCTTTGGTTCAGTCGCACCGAAACTCCGTCACACCCCTTCCTGGATCTTCTCCATCACACCCCTTCTAATGGATCTTCTCCGTCACGCTCTCTTCCGTTCCTCCTCCTCCTCCTCCTCATCCGCCTCTATTGCCATTGTTCGATTGTTCCTCTGAGTTTTCGTCTTCTTCCACCGCTGTCGCCACCGCTTGCGTCGCACAATCTCTCTCTATCATCCCTTGCGTCGCACGAGCCCCCTCCTTGCTGTTGCTTAGGGTTCAATTTTTCTGTGCCAATTTTAGGTTTATCAATTTTTTCTCGCAGTTTCTATCTTCTTGTTGTTGTTGATGCTGATTGAGCTTCTTGTTCCTGTTGCAGCTTCTATCACATGCTGGTATCTCGAAACAGATGGTAATTTTTCCCTTTCCATTCTCTTTCTTCTATTTAAATTTTTCTAATTTCCAGCTTCGGAATTCGATCACCTGTTCTGAGCTTGTTCCACAATTCTACTCTATTTGTGATTTTTGTGTGTAAATAAATACATTGCTTTCAATCATTCATCTTAGTATATTTCGTTCTTATACAATGTGCAAAACACTTGGATTTCAATTATATATATATAGCTTGAAGAGGCTTTCTGAAACTTTTTCAGTTTCACCATTGTAACGCTGATTTAATCTATTTCCTCTCATATTGTATGCATGTTTGTTTATTCTGTTTGGTGAATTGTTTTTGGAACTCTAGAATTGCACATTCTTAAGTAATCAGTGTTCTAGCAATACAGTGAAATTCGTTGAACTCTTATAGATATAGAATGGAATTAAATTTCTAGATTATGGCTTCTCTTAATCATTTATTGCAGCAGATAGATTTATCTATGCAGAAATTATAGTATTAGGATTATTTATTGCAGTATTATTCTCTCTTCTGTGATTTGAAAGTTGTAGAAGTAGTTAGGTGATATGTTAAGATAGAATATTGAAAGGTTCTTTTTTTTCTCCTTCTGTTTTATGACCTTCTTTTTAGCTTAAATATTAATGAAAAATAAAATTAACTTTGTCTATGACCTACTTGGCTGAGGAGTGAGGAGCAGATACTCCGGGATGATATCAAGTTTGATGGAAAAGCCCATACAGCTTTTCATGAAAGATATGAGGTTAGTGCACTGATTGATTCTATGGATTTGTCAAATAGGAATTGGTTACTGACCTGGTTATTTTGGTGGCAGGATGCTGCCCAAGTATAATGTCACTGCCACGTTAAGGTTGGTTTCAAATTAATAAGGAACATGATTTATTTCCTTTTTTCTTTTCGAAGGTGTTTTTCTTTTTGGTATATATATACTGCAAATGAATTTGATTTTCACTTTTTGGGTCTATTTGGTTTTTGCTTTTATTTTCTGTTTGGTATAATAGGTATGCATTTCATGCAAAGATTGCAAACATTGATTAGTTTTATTGGCTTATATGAATTGGCAGGTCTCAGGACAAACCTCTGGCTGCAATGCAATTTTTGTATTGACCAGAGCTTGCTTCTCTTGCCATAAGTGTGATGCAGTTACTAGCTCTGGTATATCTTATTTGTTACTAAATCGGATTTCTCTATTGACTTTAGGTTGAAAAGCTTGGAAAGAAATCCCTTATTAACTGTGCCAAGACCAGCATGTCGTCAAAGTTAATAGCTGGTGACAGTGATTTCTTTGTCAACTTAGTATGTTTAATGTTTAGTGCTCGAAAAGGTTAAATTTGGGGATATGGACTACGTAATTGCAGAAAGCAATTTCAGTTCTCATCATGTGGGCTTATGGTTCTGGTGGTTTTGGTTATTTACACAGGTTGTAGAGGCAGCGCAAGCTGTAAAGATGACCAATGTTAGGGGGGAAGTTAAATACCCAATCAAGGTTGATTTTTCAAATTCCTTTTCATCTTATTGTTTATATGGCTTGCTCCTAGGTGAAACTAAAACATTCTATTTTCAACATGTGTTGAGAATCTGTGATGTGTACTTTAATTAGTTAAATCTTGCCTTTAGGTGCTTTAATTATCACGGTCATTCACTGAATTTTATCTTCTGTCCTTTTTTTGGTTCACTATTATTATAGGGAATCAATATATTGAAGGCTCATGGAAAAAGTGCTAGAGACAGCTTTCTGATGAATGGTTATGCTCTAAATACTGGACGTGCAGCTCAAGGAATGCCTCTTAGGGTTGCCCCTGCAAAAATTGCCTGTCTTGATTTTAATCGGCAGAAGACTAAAATGCAATTGGGTGTTCAAGTATTAGTTACTGATCCCAAAGAGCTTGAAAAAATTCGTCAAAGGTAATATTAGTACAATTTATGCTTAAATCTTCTGTCAGTGACATATGATCATGCCTTCCATATTATTCTAAAAAAAATTCCTGCCAGACTCCCTTTCATATTTCAGTGGGAATATTTATTTTGTTGTTAAAAATTAAATAGTGTTATATACCAACACCGTTGCTGTTCACCATATATTGCTAAGTGTTAAATTTTAAAATGATCTTAAGAATTGGCCAGGGGTTTCCTGTTGTGTACACTGAAATTTTTCCTTTATAGATTTTTTCCTTTGATTATTGTTATGGTTAATAATTCTATAATTTTGCAATTCCTTAAATTGTAAATAACTATGTAATGCCAATGTCTTTTATTGTGAAATTCGCTTGTGCTTTTTCTAAAATAATATCCAAGTTTCACTCCATGGCTTGGCAATTGGTCATTTTATTTCATATTGCAGAGAGGCTGATATGACTAAGGAACGCATTGAAAAACTATTGAAAGCTGGAGCCAATGTTGTTCTGACTACTATGGATGGTGTTTGATATGAGTCATATGACTCTCCTACAGAATTTGCTAGATTATCCTCATATGCTAGATTATCCAAATCTTTGAGCACCAAGGAAAGTAGATTTTTCTCCTCTTGAAGTCCTCCAAAGTAATGTGTTGTGGGACTGTATAATGTATGTTAATATTTTCCAAAATGTCAATCAATCTGTTTTGTTTTGTGCCTTTTATTTTTAAGAGTTCTGCAAAATTCTTTTGTATACTGGTGCAAGTTACGAAAAAAGTAGCTATTGAAATTTGCAGGTTCAGCTGATAGAACAATGAAATTCTGGGATTTAGAAACCTTTGAATTGATTGGTTCTGCCAGGCGCGAGGTACTTAAATGTACTTAATCTTTAGTTTCTATTCAAAAGGAAACAATTATGTCCATTTATGTCTTAATTTGTGCCTCTCTCTATCTCTCTCTGTTATAAATATAAATGTCATTGCTTTAAAGTTATGTTGTTTCTCTGAAACATATTATATTACTTTAAACTAGGCTACATGGGTGCGCTCAATAGCATTTCATCCTGATGGAAGAACCCTATTTACTGGACATGAGGATGGTTTGAAGGTAAGAGATTGAAAGAGATAATATAATGAAGAACTTGGACAAGGATAAAAGAGTCATGTATAATGCCGATATGATATGTTGCAGGTATGTTCATGATATGTTGCAGGTGTATTCATGGGAGCCTGATATGATATGAAGAATTTGGACAAGGATAAAAATTTTTTATTTTTTATTTTATTTCCTCCCTACATTGCATTGCATTGCATGCACTATGCTTTATCTCTCTTTAACTATATGATTTGATAAGCATAAGTTTTTTTTTGGTTAAATTGACCTGGATCACTTTTGTTGCCTCGCATTTGCTAAGAAGTGTTTTTATTGGTGGTTATAATATACATTTGAAGGGATTAAGAATTCAAGGTTTGAATTCAAGTAATGTGCTTTTTAATGAATAATTGTTCTTTCAATGTTTGTTCAACATTCTTCAAGAATCATCATCCTGAATTTTAGTGATATTAAACTAATAAGTGTCTTTTCTTGTTTTTTACTCTTATTTTAATAAATCCTTCCTTTTTTCCCCTAAAATATTTTACTTCATATTTCAGAACATGCATCAGGGATATCCAATTGAAACACTAGCCAGATTTCTCAAAGCAAGGGGCTGGAATGTTGCCAAAGCCCATAAAATGGTTAGTTAGATCTTTTTATGCTTAAGGTCTTTAGCTGGTTCGGTTGTTTGGTTGTTCTTAGAATTACTCTGTGTTGTGTTCTTTCGATGTGTATACTTTGCTGACGACTTAAAGTTTTACAGATAATCGATTATTTACAATGGAGAGTTGAAAATGAGATTGACAATGTTTTATCAGTAAGTTCCTTCACTATGTATGTATTCATATGTTTTCTCTTTTTTGTTGATAGAATCCTAATACTTGAAACTTCTATGCTGAAATCTTGTATTATACCTTGTCATGTTTCTGATGAATCTAGAGCTGAAAATATATTTAAATTTTGAAATGGTCAAATGTTGGTTGCGATGGTTACTAACCTCGATTATCTACGAAAGAGGGTTTGAGTTCAAATTAGATGTTCATTTGATCATCATGCCTATAATTGTATATGAATGCCGTATACAACAATATCGGATTCCATGTCTCCTGCAGTATTTTTTTTCATTTATAACATTTTCTAGAAGTTATATAAAAAATCAGAAATCAGTGGCTGTGAGTGTTCCTGTAGAATAAATTAAATGTGCTTCAAGAGCATGCAAGCATCTCTTTCTCTCTCTTTCTTGCAGTTCTGTTTTAAAGTTGTGTTTTTGTTATCCTCCTTCACTTTTTCTTAATCCTATAAAACATTGCTAGGCTTCTGAAATTTGTCCATGTTCTATATTTTGACACCAGGGAACTGCATATGCTCAGTCCAATGCAAACAAATCAAAGAAGTAGATGAACAAATACTTTCAAGTTTTAGCCACACAAGAGTCTACCATGGAGTGAAGAATCATGTAACTCAGATTTGATTGGAGAGTTTAAACTTTAAAGAGAGCATGAGAAAATAGTTTTAAAATTTAGGCTGAAAGTCCTGCCCTTCTTTGTTGTAGTTTAAAAGAAATTTTGGGGTATCTTTTTATTGAGATAGTGAGATATTAGGTAATGGTGTTAAAAAATAATATCCAATTTTATAGGTATCATGTAATGAATATTATGTTTATTTATGTGAGTTTTGGCTTTCTTTTTTTTAATTTACAGTGTGTTTGATGGAGTAAATTTAGAAAAAAAATCTAAAATATTTATTTTGTAATTGGAAAAATAAAAAAATTATATTTTACCTTACCGACAGATTTACAGACGGATTTTCTGTCTGTAATCAGAGTGTGAGATGATTATTCAAGGTTCAAATTATAGACAAAAAATCTGTCGAAAAATCAATCTGTAATTATAGACGAAAAATCCGTCGAAAAATTCGTCGGTAATTACAGATGAAAAATCCGTCGAAAAATCTGTCTGTAATTACAGACGAAAGATTTGTCGGAAAATTCATCTGTAATTACCAATGAAAAATCCTTCGGAAAGTTTATCGCCTCTGGGAAATGGATGGAGAATTTACAGAGGGAAAATTCATCGGTAATTGGTAAAAATCCGTCGGTAATTTTTCGACGGAAAAAAATCCGTCGGTAGATAATTTTTGACGAGGCTTTTACAGAGGGACAAAATCCGTCGGTAATTTCGTCGATAACCAAAAATCTGTCTGTAATAAAGACTAAATCTGTCTGTAAATCTGTCTGTATTAATCTATTTTCTAGTAGTGGTATCTTCCTTCTTTATACGTTGGTATTATTTTTGTTTGGTAAAAGCAGATAGTGACGTAAATCTCCTTTTGCCCTTGAATTCAGTCAATTAGAGTTCTAGGAAGCACAGATAATTTCTGAAGTTTTCTTCAACAGCTCGGTCAGAAAGTTTCTCCAAAGTTTCAAGTATTTTGATTTCGTACGGAGATAGGGTTTGATAAGTTTATAATAATTAAATATAAATTCGATAAGTTAATGTTACTTTGGTTGATAATTGTTTGAGTTTAAATGAGTTTATGTTGAATTATTGTTGTTGCTTGTGATTTGTTGGTTTGGCTTTGAAAAAGTAGCTCAGCGGTGGTTGTCTTAATGATTTTGGAACTATTATGATATGATATTTTTTAGGAAATTGGTGAGATTTGGTAGTTGAAAGATTAAATTAAAAACTGATAAAAATTCGGTAATAGTAAAATTTAAAAAATAGACTTAAAACTTAAGCTGAAAACTTGAATTTTGGAAATGAGATTCAATTTTTTGATAAAATTATAATCGGGGAATTAAGATTTATATTTGAGAATGAAATAGTAATTGAATAAAAAATTGAAGTTAATTTTATAATTATATACGTTTTTCGAGTATTTTGAGTAATAAGTAAAGTTTAGGGGTAAAATAAATATTTTATAAAAGTTCAAGCTATTTTTATAAATATGAAAATAATTGAGGATTTGAATATAATTTTATAAAATATTGAAGTTAAAAAATAGAACATTAAAAGATTCGTAATTAGAAAGTAATTGATAAAAATTTAAAAGTAAGGTTTTATAAACAAAGTTTTAAGAAAAGATATAAATATATTATTTATTTACTATTTAAAATATCTTATTTATATTATTGTTATTATTATTTTATTAATAATATTATTTAGTAAAGATATTATCAATATTATTATATGTTAGAGAAGAGCAAATAAAATAATCTTAAAAGTTTTATAAAACGCAAACTTAATTAAAGTATTTTACATTTTTTTTCCATAAGATACTTGGGAAAAGGTAAGGGAAGAATGTGAAGTTGAGTTATGATAAATAATTAAAAGATTGAAGAAAAGAAGAGAAAGAAAAGAAGTAAGAAAAATAAAAAGAAAGCTGAGAAAGAAAAGAATGTGTTAACTAAAGGGATATCTGCCACAGGAGAGTAGATCTCTGCCACGGAAGAGCAGATAGCAAAGACTAAAAGATTTTAATGAATGTCTGTCATAGTAGAGCAGATCGAAAAGAAGGTATTAATTAAAGGGATCTCTACCGCAGTAGAGTAGAGAGCAAATATTGAAAAGAAATTGAGTTTTGTTTGGGCCTTAGTGCCAAGTGTCTAGTGGGGACGGAAATACGCAATGCTCACTTGACACTATAAGGACGGTTCAGTGAGGACGACGATGCGTAACGCTCACTGAAGACCGAAAGGAAGGTTTTTCCATGAGGATAGTGATGCGTAATGCTCTTGGAGGGGACGTTGATACCATAGCAACGACTCAGTGAGGACGGCGAAGCGTAACGCTCACTGGAGACCGTAAAGAAGGTTCTCCCATGAGGACGGTGATGAAATGAATTTTGTGAGACGAAAGGAATTTTGTGAGACGTTTGGGTTGTGGGTTCAACGTGTTGAGGTGGGGCCTTTTTAGAAAATCATACTTTATAAATTGGATTTATTATATATGGATATTTATGTGAGAAATATATTTTTAGTGATTGTATAAGTCTTATGTGTTGTTTGGTTGTCTTGGATGGATATGAATGCTTGTTTGATTGGATTATTGTTTGGTTTTGTGAAACGGACAGTTCTTGAAGCGTTTCTTTAAAGTTGTTTCTTTAAAGTTTTGAAATCGAGTTTAATCCGTTGGAAATTGATTTGAGTTTGAATTGGTTTTCTTGAAATATGAAAATGGTATGCACTTTTGGATTCAGCTTCATTTTGAACTGATTTGATTTTGAACCCGTTAAAGAGGGTTTGAAATGGTTTGGCTGGGACTCGGAAAGGGTGGCAAAGTCCAGATTTTAGGGAAGGTACTGCCGAAATTCCTATAAAACCCGAGACTTTAAGAAAATGTCCTTTGGAAAATTATGAGTTTAATACTTTTAATATTTCATTTAAATTATTTAAGAAAGTTATGAATTATATTTTGAAATGAAGTATTGAAAAGAGAATTATGATTTAGCCTAGTTTCTTAAGAAAAGTATTCTATCTCTTTTGGGAGTGAATCATTTAGAAGAAACTTATGTTTAAGGTTGTTTTAAATATGAAAATGGTTAATATTTTTGAAAAATTGGCTTGAGGATTTTCAATTGGAGGAGTTTTAGTGACTTGAAAAGAACTTAAATTTCGATTGACAAGTCTCATTTTACAAGGTCTTAGGAAAAGTTTTAAATATTCTTTAAATTATGAGTTTGGCAAAACTAAAATAATTTCTGAGCAGTTGGAAACACTCTGGATTTAATCATGGAATTGGAGTTGGTTTTAGTTTAAGTAAAAGAGATGGTTTCCTTGAAAATTTGTTCGGAGTAATTGATACACGACTTAGTTTGGCTTAAATTCTCTTTTTATTTATTCAATTAAAGAAATTAAGGTTTTAAAGATTCTAATCAATTTGAGGAAATGGGTTAAGTTATTCTCCCCTAAAGTCTTGAGACTCTGCTGAGGAATTTTTATTACAACATCCTGTTTTAGGATGAATAATTTTGAATCTTTTAGAAGAGAATTTAATTTGGTGTGGTTTTTGAAATGTTTTGGGAAGATGTTGTGGATGGAGACTGTGTTTTAAAAAGAGGAATTTATGTTTGAAGAAAAGTGGTTTGTGAGCTTGAAATAATTTGAGAAATGAAGATTTTAAAGTTAAGACTAAGATGGATTGATTTTGGTTTCTGATGAGTGGATAATTTGTACGCTTTTTGGCATTGTTTTTAATATGTTTCTAGTAGGATTTAGTTAGTTTTTAGTATATTTTTATTAGTTTTTAGTTAAAATTCACTTTTCTGGACTTTACTATGAGTTTGTGTGTTTTTCTGTGATTTCAGGTATTTTCTGGCTGAAATTAAGGAACCTGAGCAAAAATCTGATTCAGAGACTGAAAAGGACTGCAGATGCTGTTGGATTCTGACCTCCCTGCACTCGAAGTGGATTTTCTGGAGCTACAGAAGCTCAATTGGCGCGTACTCAATGGCGTTAAAAAGTAGACATCCTGGGCTTTCCAGCAATGTATAATAGTCCATACTTTTTCCGAGATTTGATGGCCAAAACCGGCATTCCAAATCGGCTCAAAACTGCCAAGCGTTAAACGCCGGAACTGGCACAAGAAAGGGAGTTAAACGCCCAAACTGGCGCAAAAGCTGGCGTTTAACTCCAAGAAAAGTATCTACACGAAAATGCTTCAATTCTCAGCCCAAGCACACACCAAGTGGGCCCGGAAGTGGATTTTTATGTCATTTACTCATTTCTGTAAACCCTAGGCTACTAGTTCTCTACAAATAGGACCTTGTACTATTGTATTTTCATCTATCTTTTAATCATTTTCGATCTTAGGATCATCTTTGGACATCTAGTTCTTAGATCAAATCATCTTGGTTCTTCTGGTTCCCTCTCTGGGGCCGAAGCCAATGATCACTTTTGTTCTTATGTATTTTCAACGGTGGAGTTTCTACACACCATAGATTAAGGTGTGGAGCTCTGCTGTACCTCGAGTATTAATGCAATTACTATTGTTCTTCTATTCAATTCAGCTTGTTCTTATTCCAAGATATTCATTCGCACTCAAGAACTTGATGAATGTGATGATTATGTGACGCTCATCATCATTCTCACTTATGAACGCGTGCCTGACAACCACTCCCGTTCTACAAGCAAACAAGGCTTGAATGTTTATCTCTTGGATTCCTTAATCGGAATCTTCGTGGTATAAGCTAGAATTGATGGCGGCATTCAAGAGAATCCGGAAGGTCTAAACCTTGTCTGTGGTATTCTGAGTAGGATTCAATGATTGAATGACTGTGACGAGCTTCAAACTCCTGAAGGCTGGGCGTTAGTGACAGACGCAAAAGAATCAATGGATTCTATTCCAACCTGATTGAGAATCGATAGATGATTAGCCGTGCCGTGACAGGGTGCGTTGAACATTTTCACTGAGAGGACGGGATTGTAGCCACTGACAACGGTGATGCCCAACATACAGCTTGCCATGGAAAGGAGTAAGAAGGATTGGATGAAGACAGTAGGAAAGCAGAGAGACGGAAGGGACAAAGCATCTCTATTCGCTTATCTGAAATTCTCACCAATGAATTACATAAGTATCTCTATCTTTATGCTTTATTCATATATCATTCATAACCATTTGAATCTGCCTGACTAAGATTTACAAGGTGACCATAGCTTGCTTCATACCAACAATCTCCGTGGGATCGACCCTTACTCGCGTAAGGTTTATTACTTGGACGACCCAGTGCACTTGCTGGTTAGTTGTACGAAGTTGTGATAAAGAGTTGAGATTGCAATTGAGCGTACCATGTTGATGGCGCCATTGATGATCACAATTTCGTGCACCAAGTTTTTGGCGCCGTTGCCGGGGATTGTTTCGAGTTTGGACAACTGACGGTTCATCTTGTTGCTTAGATTAGGTATTTTTTTTTCAGAATTCTTAAGAATGAATTCTAGTATTTCAAGGTGATGTTTTTATCATCACCAAAGCTGATTGATTCTCATCAATTTAGCTCTTGAATGCAATGTCCTGCTGAAGCTTGGCTAGCCATGTCTAATTCCTTTAGACTAAAGCTTTAGACTAACATTGCATGATTCCTGGAATTCTCATTAAGAATTTTGATATCTTTATTTTCTTTTTCCATTTAATTTTCGAAAAAACCAAAAAATTACAAAATCATAAAAAAAAACCAAAAATATTGCATGTTGAGTCTAGTGTCTCATTTTAAGTTTGGTGTCAATTGCATGTTTCTGTTCTTCTTGCATTCATTCATGTGTCTTAAGTGATCTTCAAGATGTTCTTGATGATTTTCTTGCTCTGATCTTTGAATTCTCTTGACTTGAGTGTTTTGTTATATGCATTCTCATTTTGTTAGTGTCAGTAGTATATAAACTGCTAAGTTTGGTGTCTTGCATGCATTGTTATTTGATTTTAGTTTCATTTTGATTATTCTTCATTATTTAAAATCCAAAAAAAATTTTTATTTGTGTCTTTTCAAGTCAATAATACAGAGAATTGAAGATTCAGAATATACAGCAGAGGAATTATACAGAAAAAGTTGGGCGTTCAAAACGCCCAGTGAAGAAGGCAAACTGACGTTTAAACGCCCAGCCAGGCCCAAAAGGGTAGTGCTTTGGGCGTTAAACGCCAGAATGGATACCATTCTGGGCGTTTAACGCCAGAATGGCACAAATCTTTTTCAAAATTTTTCAAAATCAAATCTTTTTCAAATCATATCTTTTCAATCAAATCTTTTTCAAAATCAATTTCTTTCCTTTTTCAAAAATACTTGCTATCAATTAATGATTTGATTCAACATTTCAAGTATGTTGCCTTTTCTGTTGAGAAAGGTTTAATGTTTGAATCATATCTTTCTTGTTAGCCAAGTCATTATTTTTTAAAATCAAATCTTTTTAAATTGTTTTTCAAATCATATATTCTCAATCACATCTTTTTAAAACCATAATTTTTCAATCATATCTTCTTAATCACATCTTTTTCAAAATAGTTTTCAATCATATATTTTTGATTTCTAATCTCAAAATCTTTTTCAAAAATCACTTGATTTCTTTTTCACTGCTAGTTTTCGAAAATCAATTAAGTTTTTTTCAAAATATTTTTAAATCTTTTTACTGAATTTTCGAAAATTTCTTCCCCTCTTCTCACATCCTTCTATTTATGGACTAACACTCCTCTTCAATGCACAATTCGAACTCCATTATACTTGATAAGTTCGAATTCTTCTACTTCTTCCTTCTATTTTTCTTTTCCTCTGACACCTCAAGGAATCTCTATACTGTGACATAGAGGATTCCATATTTTCTTGTTCTCTTCTCTTTCATATGAGCAGGAGCAAAGACAAAAGTATTCTTGTTGAGGCTGACCCTGAACCTAAAAGGACCTTGAAGCGAAAGCTAAGAGAAGCTAAGGCACAACTCTCTGTAGAGGACCTAACAGAAA
This sequence comes from Arachis stenosperma, assembly GCF_014773155.1. Taxonomy (NCBI): domain Eukaryota; kingdom Viridiplantae; phylum Streptophyta; class Magnoliopsida; order Fabales; family Fabaceae; genus Arachis; species Arachis stenosperma. Next base: position 121,527,626 of record NC_080386.1, read on the forward strand.
TCTTCAAACAGGAAGAACCCATGGCAGCCGAAAATAACAACAATGCCAACAATGCAAGGAAGGTGCTGGGTAACTTTACTGCACCTACTCCCGACTTCTATGGGAGAAGCATCTCTATGCCTGCCATTGGAGCAAACAACTTTGAGCTTAAGCCTCAATTAGTTTCTCTAATGCAACAGAATTGCAAGTTCCATGGACTTCCATTGGAAGATCCTCATCAGTTTTTAGCTGAATTCTTACAAATCTGTGACACTGTCAAGACTAATGGGGTTGACCCTGAGGTCTACAGACTTATGCTATTCCCTTTTGCTGTAAGAGACAGAGCTAGGATATGGTTGAACTCACAACCTAAAGAAAGCCTGAACTCTTGGAAAAAGCTAGTCAATGCGTTCTTGGCAAAGTTCTTTCCACCTCAAAAATTTAGTAAGCTTAGAGTGGAAGTCCAAACCTTCAGACAGAAGGAAAGAGAATCCCTCTATGAAGCTTGGGAAAGATACAAACAATTGACCAGAAAGTGTCCCTCTGACATGCTTTTTGAATGGAGCATCATAGGTATTTTCTATGATGGTCTCTCTGAACTATCCAAGATGTCATTGGATAGTTCTACTGGAGAATCTCTTCATCTGAAGAAGACACCTACAGAAGCTCAAGAATTGATTGAAATGGTTGCAAATAACCAATTCATGTACACTTCTGAAAGGAATCCTGTGAATAATGGGACAAATCAGAAGAAAGGAGTTCTTGAGATTGATACTCTGAATGCCATATTGGCTCAGAACAAAATATTGACTCAGAAAGTCAATTTGATTTCTCAAAGTCTGTCTGGAATGCAAGCTGCACCAGGCAGTACTAAGGACGCTTCATCTGAAGAAGAAGCTTATGATCCTGAGAACCCTTCAATGGAAGAGGTGAATTACATGGGAGAACCCTATGGAAACACCTATAATTCTTCATGGAGAAATCATCCAAATCTCTCATGGAAGGATCAACAGAGACCTCAACAAGGTTTTAACAACAATAATGGTGGAAGAAACAGGTTTAGCAATGGCAAGCCTTTTCCATCATCTTCTCAGCAACAGACAGAGAGTTCTAAGCAGAACCACTCTGACTTAGCAACCATGGTCTCTGATCTAATCAAAACCACTCAAAGTTTCATGACTGAAACAAGGTCCTCCATTAGGAATTTGGAGGCACAAGTGGGACAACTGAGCAAGAAAATTACTGAACTCCCTCCTAGTACTCTTCCAAGCAATACAGAAGAGAATCCGAAAGGAGAGTGTAAGGCCATCAACATGGCCGAACTTGGAGAGGAGGAAGAGGCAGTGAACGCCACTGAGGAAGACCTCAATGGGCGTGCACTGGCCTCCACTGAGTTCCCCAATGAGGAACCATGGGAATCTGAGGCTCAAAATGAGACCATAGAGATTCCATTGGACTTACTTCTGCCTTTCATGAGCTCTGATGAGTATTCTTCCTCTGAAGAGGATGAGTATGTCACTGAAGAGCAAGTTGCTAAATACCTTGGAGCAATCATGAAGCTAAATGACAAGTTATTTGGAAATGAGACTTGGGAAGATGAACCCCCTTTGCTCACCAAAGAACTGGATGACTTGTCTAGGCAGAAATTACCTCAAAAGAGACAAGATCCTGGGAAGTTTTCAATACCTTGTACCATAGGCACCATGACCTTCAAGAAGGCTCTGTGTGACTTAGGGTCAAGTGTAAACCTCATGCCTCTCTCTGTAATGGAGAAGCTAGGGATCTTTGAGGTGCAAGCTGCAAGAATCTCACTAGAGATGGCAGACAATTCAAGAAAACAAGCTTATGGACTTGTAGAGGATGTTTTGGTGAAAGTTGAAAACCATTACATCCCTGCTGATTTCATAGTCCTAGAGACTGGGAAGTGCATGGATGAATCCATCATCCTTGGCAGACCCTTCCTAGCCTCAGCAAGGGCTGTGATTGATGTTGACAGAGGAGAATTGATCATTCAAGTGAATGAAGAATCCCTTGTGTTTAAGGCACAAGGATATCCCTTTGTTACCATGGAGAGGAAGCATGAAGAGCTTCTCTCAAAACAGAGTCAAACAGAGGCCCCACAATCAAACTCTAAGTTTGGTGTTGGGAGGCCACAACCAAATTCTAAGTTTGGTGTTGAACCCCCACATTCAAACTCTAAGTTTGGTGTTGGGAGGTTCCAACATTGCTCTGAGTATCTGTAAGGCTCCATGAGAGCCCACTGTCAAGCTACTGACATTAAAGAAACGCTTGTTGGGAGGCAACCCAATGTTATATTTTATCTATTTTTCTTTGTTATTTTATGTTTTTTGTAGGTTGATGATCATGGAAAGTCACAAAATCAGTTGAAAAAGCAAAAACAGAATGAAAAATAGAAAGAAAAACAGCACACCCTGGAGGAAGACCTTGCTGGCGTTTAAACGCCAGTAAGGGCAGCAAATGGGCGTTTAACGCCCAGTCTGGCACCATTCTGGGCGTTTAACGCCAAAAAGGGGCACCAGACTGGCGTTAAACGCCAGGAAGAGGCAAGAAGTTGGCGTTAAACGCCAGAAATGGGCACCAGCCCGGCGTTTAACACCAGAATTGGCATAAAGAGCATTTTTGCTCGCCACTTGGTGCAGGGATGACTTTTCCTTGACACCTCAGGATCTGTGGACCCCACAGGATCCCCACCTACCCCACCACCCTCTCTCTTCTTCACCCATTCACCAATCACCTCAACCGCTCTTCCCCAAAAACCCCTCACCTATCAAATTCCATCTTTCTCTTCACTACTCACATACATCCTTCATAAAACTCCACCTACCTCACCATTCAAATTTAAACCACTTTCCCTCCCAAACCTACCTTCCCATAACCGAACCCTACCCCTCTCTCCACCCCTATATAAACCCATCTTCACTTCTTCATTTTCACACACCTTAAACACTACTTCTCCCCCTTTGGCCGAACCACAAAGCCATCTCCATCTCCTTTATTTCTTCTTCTTCTACTCTCTTCTTTCTTCTTTTGCTCGAGGACGAGCAAACTTTTTAAGTTTGGTGTGGTAAAAGCATTGCTTTTTGTTTTTCCATAACCATTTATGGCATCCAAGGCCGGAGAAACCTTTAGAAAGAGGAAAGGGAAGGCAAAAGCTTTCACCTCCAAGTCATGGGAGATGGAGAGATTCATCTCAAGGGTGCATCAAGACCACTTCTATGAAGTTGTAGCCTTGAAGAAGGTGATCCCCGAGGTCCCTTTCAAACTCAAAAAGAGTGAATATCCGGAGATCCGACATGAGATTCGAAGAAGAGGTTGGGAAGTTCTTACCAACCCCATTCAACAAGTCGGAATCTTAATGGTTCAAGAGTTCTATGCCAATGCATGGATCACCAAGAACCATGATCAAAGTGTGAACCCGGACCCAAAGAATTGGCTTACAATGGTTCGGGGAAAATGCTTAGATTTTAGTCCGGAAAATGTAAGGTTGGCATTCAACTTGCCCATGATGCAAGGAGATGAACACCCTTACACTAGAAGGGTCAACTTTGATCAAAGGTTGGACCAAGTCCTCATAGACATCTGTGAATAGGGCGCACAATAGAAGAGAGATTCAAGAGGGAAGCCGGTTCAACTGAGAAGGCATGACCTCAAGCCCGTGGCTAGGGGATGGTTGGAGTTTATCCAACGCTCAATCATTCCCACTAGCAACCGGTCCGAAGTTACTATAGACCGGGCCATCATGATTCATAGCATCATGATTGGAGAGGAAGTAGAAGTTCAGGAGGTTATAGCCCAAGAACTTTATAAGGTGGCGGACAAGTCCTCTACCTTGGCAAGGTTAGCCTTTCCTCATCTCATTTGTCACCTCTGTTATTCAGTTGTAATTGACATAGAGGGAGACATCCCCATTGATGAGGACAAGCCCATCACTAAGAAAAGGATGGAGCAACAAGATCCCACTCATCATGAAATCCCTGAGATGCCTCAAGGGATGCACTTTCCTCCACAAAACTATTGGGAGCAAATCAACACCTCCCTAGGAGAATTG
>NC_080386.1:121532771-121537771 GCF_014773155.1 Arachis stenosperma
GTCTAGTAATTAGGGGGCGGATTCCTATTGCTTTTTTTCCAACTGGGATTAGCGAGACCCGAAAGGTCAAGGCACAAAATCTAAGACACTGGTAGGTGACCTGCCATCTACGACCTGAAATGGTCAAACCCTTTTTCTTTTACTTTTACTACTCTATTCCTACGAAACGAACCAATAAAGAGTGGGGAAGGGACGGATTAGGTCTTTTGATAGCCACTGCTCGCTTTATTAAAGGTGAATAGAAAGATGTAAAGGTATTCAGATTCACTTATGAAAGATCCTGTTATTGGCCTTTCACTCTTTCACTACAGCTCTTTCATCAACTACAGCAAGATCCGATGTAGCGCATTCTCCCTTTTTCGCATATCTTCACTACTGCTAGATAGCTAGTTAGTAGTTCTAGCATTATCAGTTGTGATATTGTCCTTCCTCTGTGATTCAAGACAAATTCCTTTTCTTTCTACGGATGAAGAAGTAGCTGCTCCTGCAAGTCTGCCTGTTCAAAAGAGTCTTTCAACTCGGGATGAAGCTTCTTCCTTTGATGCCAGATCACTTGAAGGAGAGGTCAATAGCTACGAATAGTGACTTCTCCACCGGAAAGGTAGCCTCAAGCCCTTTTCCAGGGTTGATGGAAGGTATGGGTTTTGGATTGGGGTTGGGGCAGTCCGCTAGTAAGTTAGGCGGTAGGCCGAGTAGGTCTCATTAGTAATTAGTAAATAGGGGCTTCAAGATCGATCCTTTGCCAGGGCTTGAAGGGATATCAGATTCCCCTTCGCCTTCGCTTCTGACTCCGATATAACGAGCTCTTCCAATTAATTCAGTTAGCGAAAATTCGTTTTAATGTTTGCCAATTATCCAACAATATACTTTTCTTCTTCTTTTTAGGACGGGTAACACTGACATCAATCAGACTTGGGTTCAGCCCAGCCTACTTGCTTTACCAATATGAATACTTAAATAAAGCTCTTTCCCGACTTTCACTTCAAGGTTCTTTTCCAACATTGACATTAGTACTTACTTGTTTTTTTGCCAATTACATTAATTACAAGAGTAAGAAGAATCTAGGATTGGATCTTTCAATGCCAACCTTATGGCTAAGGGAAGTGAAGACAACTCAAGTGGTACCCTACGCCCTTTCCCCCTTTACCCTCTCACTCCCTAAGGAATGAAAGGCCACAGCTAACTTGGTCCAAACCACTTGAATAGGAATGAGATCTTTAATTACACCATAGAATAGAATAGTACATGCTTCTCTTCCTCGAACTAATGCGGACACAACGCAGAACCCATATAAATGGACCAAAAAAGAACCCCGAAACAGATGCACGCGAATCTCCATATGATATCTTGAAAACGAATTGGAACGCTATCTAGAGCTCTTATAAAGAGAGAGAGTATGCTTACGGACCCTGAACATCGAGGCAAAGTCAGCTGAGCCGATATGAGAGATGATATGAAAGATAGGGCGTGGAGTCTCGTAGAAAGACAAGAGCCTGGAAAGCTCGATAAAGGCTGTCAGCGGGTAGCGAATAGTAGAAAAGCCTGCCTGATTTGATTAATAAAGCTATCCCGACTATAAAAAAAGAATAACATACCAAACCAAAAGGCTATAACTAATATAGACTAGCATCAAGAGTCAAAACTTCTTGAGCTCAGGTAGCTTGATTTACTTCTTAACTTCCAAGAGGTAAGGACCACTTGGCCAGATAACCAAGATTGTATGGAGGGAACCGGTTCGGTAGATTGCCTCTTCGAGTGACTACACGTACCACTGAAAAGCAAGAACTCTTAACCGTTTGTATCCCCTACCTATGGGCTACTCACTTATACTATTGCTGCTTAAGAGAAATAGCTGTAAGTGCTAACATAATTAATAGATTATATGGTGGAGAGAGGTAGCTGAATGCTTACTTAGTACTTGTGCTAAGGTACGAAGTAAGTCGAGTGAAGCGAGAGGAGTGAAAGGAGAGGGATAAAGCGTAGAGAAAGTTCTTCTTGCTTCCAAAATCACGTTTCACGATTCATTAGGAAGATTCCCGAGGTCCATAAAAGAAACGCATTATAAGCCCAATTATCAGCCTTAGAAAATAATTATGACCTAAACGCGTGTATAGTGCTGCACGACTGGTAAGATAAAGGAGAGCCTTCCAAGTGTGCACCAGACTAGTAAATAGATTTACAACTAGCTAATAGCTAAGCTACCCACAGAATCACCTTACGATACAGTAAACGATTTACGAAAGAAATGTGCTATTCTTCTATCATCTTTCTCGAAAAGCCAACAAAGGGACCCCCAACCATGGGAGGATATAGCGCAGCGCCTTGTTTTGGAAAGTCCAAATAAAGAAGCTGGTGTAGGCGCGACAAGAGCAGACTTCCAACGTCTGCTTTTTGAATTACACAATCCAACAAAAAGCGACGTCTATCTTCGGGTTTTACAAGCTCTCGAGAAGCATCCCCGCTAATGGGGCAACCGTTACTCTTGGACAAATTCGCCAGAACACGAGGGCTACAAAATGTTTTTTTTGCGTCTGTAGCCGTTGCAAACGGAGGTAGGAGGAGGCCCAAAACCAGACAGAAAATGGAAAGAAAAGAAGTCGATCCCCCTAACTTCATCAATGAGGGCTATTATCAGGAATCTGGAATGAGACTAATCCCACTTTTTTCCTATTATTCCTTAAAAGCCTTGAAGGAAAGATTCATTGGATGGTTCATTCCAGTCCAGTCTTCAGTCAGTCAAGTCATGGAATTGGCAGAAGTTCCCCCTTACCCGGAAATTCTTTTTGAATTAAGCAATTCAGTCAGCTCTGAATCTGAATTCAATGATTGCAAGTCCAAGTCCATCCAAGATCAGCTGTTCAATGAAACTCTGCCTTTAAGGCATGAAGCTGTGGTGTGGGATGGGATCGAACTCCGGCTTTTCGGGTAGCTAACTCTCCGGTTTGGAATTCCTAGCCTGATGCTTTATAGTGGCATAGAAAATCTGTTTTAGATCCCGAATCTAGGAAAGGAAAGAGTCAACAGTAAGATCAATGTCGGAGAATCCGCTCTTGCCTTAGCTTAGGCTTCTCGCTGAAGAGTCAGTATTCGAACCAGTATCAGCCGACGAAAGAGCATCTCCCGTCCTTTCTCACAAAGCAACATGCCCACTTTCTCCAGAAGGTAACGCCATTTCATCCGCAGAATCCGAATCATTTGTCGAAGAGATGAAGCGAAGCCCTCTTTGACCCCGAATTCTTCTCATAAGACTTATCCGAATCAGTGGATTCCATTTTTTCTGAACCAAATCCAGCAGCTGTCCATTGAACCCCTAAAAGCAGGAAAAAAGCGGCGAATCAAGCAGTGAATCACTGGCTATCAGGAATAAGGACTATCGCAGAGTCCAGGAACCTTTCTTTGTGACCTTTAGAATTAGAAAAAACCTTTCCCCTTACTAGAAAAAATAGGGCTTATTACTAAATAACCGGGAGAGAAATGCAACTAGGGGATAAAAGCTGGGTAGAGTGGAGCCTTTTTTTAGTAGCCGAAACCCCAAAACTCTTTTCCAGAGATTCCAAAAAATGCATGAGCTATGGTAACCACGCCGCATCCATCGACTTTTATACGAATTTGAATTCGGAAGTTAAGAAAGCACAATTCAAGGTTTTTGAACTAGCAGCTTGACCCGGCTTACCTTTAGTAGAAGTCTTGAGTCCGCCAAGCAACTAGCCAGCTAATCTCTCTAATCCATAAGCTAATGAGTAAGGAAGGAGATAGAGATAGAAAACTAAGCCATTTCCACTACCCGCTATAGGTTCTTACTCCAAGATGTAAAGTAAGTTTAGATTGTCAGTTTCATTTCGTGAACCAGCAACAGATCCTACTATTAGTTTATGGTCTCTGCCTTTCTTTACTATGTTCCTATCTATGGATCTCGTGTAAAAAAGGACTTCTCGCTCAGGTACAATGGCTAGTTGGAAAGCCTTTCAATTCAAGCCAATCTCTTGATTCACATGAATGTGAAACCCGTAGCAACCGATCCTGCATACCAATCATCCGCCGCTTACAGTAATGGCACTAAGCCAAGGTTTCTATGGATTCAGTCCTGTGGAAAAATACATATATTAGGTAGGGCAATTCAGTTAGTAGTGTCACCGGTCAATCCTTGGGACACTAGCGAGTCCGTCCTTAACCTAAAAATGGGGTCCATGAAGCCTTAGATACTCCAAGCCTCAATCTTTATTGTCCTTGAACCTAGACCATGGAAGTATGGTTATAGTCCCATTCCATTAGTGGGATCCATAGCCTACGGGTCTTTCCCAAGCCAGTAAAAGAAGAATTCGAGGACTACCCTAAGCCTACAAGTAGGCAGGACTTTCAGTTACAATGTCTAGGTTGGGCAAGCTTGGATGCCCCTACTCCCAACAAGTTGCTGGTCGGGATCGTGAAACTATCGCTGTTTGGTCATAAGGATAATCGTTTTTATCTTATTAGGTCAGGGCCTTTCTTAAACCACTAGCGGCCCGGGGGTTACCCGCGATTGGTAATGGCATAACCAGAAGGGGAGTAGGGGAGACAGGGTTACGCGCTGGGTGGCGCAGCGCATCTGTTTCGGGTACAGGGGCAACGAGGGGTGCTAACCCGGCCACCCAACCCCCCTAAAATCATAGGGTCAGGGGCGGGCCGGCCATAGGTTCGAATCCTGCCACCTTTCTTGTGGATCATCCTGTGGTTACCGGATGATGGGAATAACAAAGCAGAATTTTTTTTGAATAAGCACACACAGCACGAAATGTCAATAATATATGAATTGTTTCATTATTCGTTATTTCCGGGTCTTTTCGTTGCATTCACTTACAACAAGAAAGAACCACCAGCGTTTGGTGCAGCACCTGCATTTTGGTGCATTCTTCTTTCTTTCCTTGGTCTTTCGTTCCGTCATATTCCTAATAACTTATCAAATTACAACGTATTAACCGCTAATGCACCTTTCTTTTATCAAATCTCAGGGACATGGTCTA